>NW_026699739.1:0-17500 GCF_030435755.1 Ochotona princeps | reverse complement strand
ACACTGGAAATGACATCTCTCCCCCCCACCCTCCACCACCATCACCACCCCCACTGCTCTCCATCATTGCCTATCCAGATACAAAGGTGTACCAGACACTGTTGGTAAATTCCACTCACTCACTCCAGAATACAGATCATTCGATTTTACATTCGTGATTTCTTACCACCTATTTATCATTATTGATTGATTTTGCTCCTCACTTCTCTCTCTGAGATTTGGCTCAGTATCTGTCAAAATGCAATGTGAACACCTCCAGATGGGACTCCGATGCCCATTGGTTTAGTTGTTTTGTTGAGGTTCTGTGCACATGAAGTCAGAAACGTTCAGTTTTACACACACACACACACACACACACACACAGGTTTGAGGCAAAAGCTGTTGAAAACCCTGTTTGTATGCTAAACAGAGCTGCGTGGCACTGAGGACCAGTAGTCTATTACTCTCTGGAATGCTGTGTTCACCAACGTTCTGAGTTCTCTAGGCCTGCATTTTGGGGACAAAGTCCTGAACTGACTGGTGAAGTGGTGGAAGATTCTCTCTCTCTCTCTGCCCCTCTCTCCCTCTCTCCCTCCTTCTCTCTTTCTCCCTCTCTCCCTCCCACCCTCACCCTTTCTTTTCAAGGAAGGCAGTCGACCAGCTGCCTGGTTGCACTTAGTCTCTCAGCTCAGGTCGACCAGTGCATTTGGTCTCAGCTGAGGTTGACCAGTTGCTTTGGTCTCAGCGGAGGTCGACCAGTTGCATTTGGTCTCAGCGGAGGTCGACCAGTTGCATTTGGTCTCAGCGGAGGTCGACCAGTTGCATTTGGTCTCTCAGCTCAGGTCGACCAGTTGCACTTAGTCTCTCGGCGGTGGTCGACCAGCTGCCCGGCGGCAATTGACACACGCTATTTGCCAGCAGGTGTCACTCTTGACCTATTGATTGTCTGCATCCTCTCAGCCTTCTGAAACCTGACCTTCCCTACCCCTCCCCCCACTCTCTTGGCTCCCTCCTTGCCATCTCGGCACCGCTTCTCCTCCCACCCCGTTTAGATGTTCAATGCTAACTGACTTTCTTCTTTTCTTCTCCCACCACCCCAACTCCCACCCCTCCACACATTTTCCCCGTTTGGCTACAGTGCCAGAATCCTTCCTAAGGAATCTGAATTCCATCCGTCTCTGCACTTGTTCAACGTTGTTTCTCTCTTTAAAAATTCTTTCTTTCTTTCTTTCTTTCTTCTTTCTTTCTTCTTTCTTTCTTTCTTTCTTTCTTTCTTTTCTTTCTTCCTTTCTTTCTTCCTTTCTTTCTTTCTTTCCTTGTCTTTCCTTTTCTTTCTTTCTTTCTTTCTTTCTTTCTTTCTTTCTTTCTTTCTTTCTTCTTTCTGTATAGTTGGGGAGTCTTTCTAAAAATTGTTTCAACTTAAATTTCAGTTTTTCATTGACTTATGCATTTCTTTTTCCCATTGCTTCAGAAAGAAAGGAACACTCGTTTCACCAGGGGAAGCTGGGCTCAACGTTGAGTAATGACCTGCTTCTGCTGGCCCCACCTGGGGCAGTACAATGCTGCCCACAGCCTTTTCCCGCCCGGGCTGCTTGCGAATTAGTCCAGCACTAAACCACCAAGCTGCCTCAGGTGTGCCGTGTCGCGTCCCAGACTCGAAAAGATATCCAGGAAAGAGGTGGTGGGGGAGGTGCTGGGCTTAGGGTAAGGGGTTAGGGTTAGGGGCTAGAATAAGGGTTAGGGTTAGTGTTAGGGTTAGGGGTTGGGGTTAGGAGTCAGGGTTAGGGGTTAGGGTGGGTTAGGGGTTGGGTTAGGGTTAGGGTTAGGGTTAGGGGTTGGGTTAGGGTTAGGGTTAGGGGTTAGGGTTAGGTTAGGGGTTAGGGTAGGGGTTAGGTTAGGGATAGGGTTAGGGGTTGGGGTTAGGAGTCAGGGTTAGGGGATAGGGTTTAGGGGTTAGGGTTAGGGTTAGGTTTAGGTAGGGTTGGGTTGGGTAGAGTCAGGTTAGGGGTTAGGGTTTAGGGTTAGGGTTAGGGTTAGGGTTAGGGATAGGGTTAGGGTTAGGGTTAGGTTTAGGGGTTAGTGTTAGGATTAGGGGTTGGGGTTAGGAGTCAGGGTCAGGGGTTAGGGTTAGGGGTTAGGGTTAGGGGTTAGGGTTAGGAGTCAGGGTTAGGGGTTAGGGGTTAGGGTTAGGGTTAGGGGTAGGGTTAAGGGTTAGGGTTAGGGGTTAGGGGTTAGGTTAGGGTTAGCGGTTAGGGTTAGAGTTAGGCAGCATGCTACTTTCCCTACAAGTTTCCCATAGGTTGGAGAACACTGGAAATGACATCTCTCCCCCCACCCTCCACCACCATCACCACCCCCACTGCTCTCATCATTGCCTATCCAGATACAAAGTGTGTACCAGACACTGTTGGTAAATTCACTCACTCACTCCCAGAATACAGATCATTCGATTTTACATTCGTGATTTCTTACCACCTATTTATCATTATTGATTGATTTTGCTCCTCACTTCTCTCTCTGAGATTTGGCTCAGTATCTTGTCAAAATGCAATGTGAACACCTCCAGATGGGACTCCGATGCCCATTGGTTTAGTTGTTTTGTTGAGGTTCTGTGCACATGAAGTCAGAAACGTTCAGTTTTTACACACACACACACACACACACACACACAGGTTTGAGGCAAAAGCTGTTGAAAACCCTGTTTGTATGCTAAACAGAGCTGCGTGGCACTGAGGACCAGTAGTCTATACTCTCTGGAATGCTGTGTTCACCAACGTTCTGAGTTCTCTAGGCCTGCATTTTGGGGACAAAGTCCTGAACTGACTGGTGAAGTGGTGGAAGATTCTCTCTCTCTCTCTGCCCCTCTCTCCCTCTCTCCCTCCTTCTCTCTTTCTCCCTCTCTCCCTCCCACCCTCACCCTTTCTTTTCCAAGGAAGGCAGTCGACCAGCTGCCTGGTTGCACTTAGTCTCTCAGCTCAGGTCGACAGTTGCATTTGGTCTCAGCTGAGGTTGACCAGTTGCTTTTGGTCTCAGCGGAGGTCGACCAGTTGCATTTGGTCTCAGCGGAGGTCGACCAGTTGCATTTGGTCTCAGCGAGAGGTCGACCAGTTGCATTTGGTCTCTCAGCTCAGGTCGACCAGTTGCACTTAGTCTCTCGGCGGTGGTCGACCAGCTGCCCGGCGGCAATTGACACACGCTATTTGCCAGCAGGTGTCACTCTTGACTATGATTGTCTGCATCCTCTCAGCCTTCTGAAACCTGACCTTCCCTTACCCTCCTCCCCCCACTCTCTTGGCTCCCTCCTTGCCATCTCGGCACCGCTTCTCCTCCACCCCGTTTAGATGTTCAATGCTAACTGACTTTCTTCTTTTCTTCCCCACCACCCCAACTCCCACCCCTCCACACATTTTCCCCGTTTGGCTACAGTGCCAGAATCCTCCTAAGGAATCTGAATTCCATCCGTCTCTGCACTTGTTCAACGTTGTTTCTCTCTTTTAAAAATTCTTTCTTTCTTTCTTTCTTTCTTTCTTTCTTTCTTTCTTTCTTTCTTTCTTTCTTCCTTCTTTCTTTCTTTTCTTCCTTTCTTTCTTTCTTCCTTGTCTTTCCTTTTCTTTCTTTCTTTCTTCTTTCTTTCTTTCTTTCTGTATAGTTGGGGAGTCTTTCTAAAAATTGTTTCAACTTAAATTTCTACAGTTTTTCATTGACTTATGCATTTCTTTTTCCCATTGCTTCAGAAAGAAAGGAACACTCGTTTCACCAGGGGAAGCTGGGCTCAACGTTGAGTAATGACCTGCTTCTGCTGGCCCCACCTGGGGCAGTACAATGCTGCCCACAGCCTTTTCCCGCCTGGCTGCTTGCGAATTAGTCCAGCACTAAACCACCAAGCTGCTCAGGTGTGCCGTGTCGCGTCCCAGACTCGAAAAGATATCCAGGAAAGAGGTGGTGGGGGAGGTGCTGGGCTTAGGGTAAGGGGTTAGGGTTAGGGGCTAGAATAAGGGTTAGGGTTAGTGTTAGGGTTAGGGGTTGGGGTTAGGAGTCAGGGTTAGGGGTTAGGGTTAGGGTTAGGGGTTAGGGGTTAGGTTAGGGTTAGGGGTTAGGGTTAGGGGTTAGGGTTAGGGTTAGGGGTTGGGGTTAGGAGTCAGGGTTAGGGGATAGGTTTAGGGGTTAGGGTTAGGGTTAGGGTTAGGGTTTAGGGTTAGGGGTTGGGGTTAGGAGTCGGGGTTAGGGGATAGGGTTTAGGGTTAGGGTTTGGGGTTAGGGTTTAGGGTTAGGGGTTGGTTTAGGGTTAGGGGTTAGGGTTAGGGGTTAGGGTTAGGGTTAGGGGTTAGGGTTAGGGGTTAGGGTTAGGGGTTGGGGTTAGGAGTCACGGTTAGGGGATAGGGTTTATGGGTTAGGGTTAGGGTTTAGGGTTAGGGGTTGGGGTTAGGAGTCAGGGTTATGGGTTAGGGTTTAGGGGTTAGGGTTAGGGTTTAGGGTTAGGGGATAGGGGTTAGGGTTAGGGTTAGGGGTTAGGAGTCAGGGTTAGGGCTTAGGGTTAGGGGTTAGGGTTAGGGGTTAGGGTTAGGAGTCAGGGAGTCAGGGTTAGGGGTTAGGGGTTAGGGTTAGGGTTAGGGGTTAGGGTTAGGGTTAAGGTTTAGGGGTTAGGGGTTAGGGGTTAGGGGTTAGGGTTAGGGTTAGAGTTAGGCAGCATGCTACTTTCCCTACAAGTTTCCCATAGGTTGGAGAACACTGGAAATAACATCTCTCCCCCCCACCCTCCACCACCATCACCAACCCCACTTCTCTCCATCATTGCCTATCCAGATACAAAGGTGTACCAGACACTGTTGGTAAATTCCACTCACTCACTCCCAGAATACAGATCATTCGATTTTACATTCGTGATTTCTTACCACCTATTTATCATTATTGATTGATTTTGCTCCTCACTTCTCTCTCTGAGAATTTGGCTCAGTATCTTGTCAAAATGCAATGTGAACACCTCCAGATGGGACTCCGATGCCCATTGGTTTAGTTGTTTTGTTGAGGTTCTGTGCACATGAAGTCAGAAACGTTCAGTTTTTACACACACAAACACACACACACACACACAGGTTTGAAGCAAAAGCTGTTGAAAACCCTGTTTGTATGCTAAACAGAGCTGCGTGGCACTGAGGACCAGTAGTCTATACTCTCTGGAATGCTGTGTTCACCAACGTTCTGAGTTCTCTAGGCCTGCATTTTGGGGACAAAGTCCTGAACTGACTGGTGAAGTGGTGGAAGATTCTCTCTCTCTCTCTGCCCCTCTCTCCCTCTCTCCCTCCTTCTCTCTTTCTCCCTCTCTCCCTCCCACCCTCACCCTTTCTTTTCCAAGGAAGGCAGTCGACCAGCTGCCTGGTTGCACTTAGTCTCTCAGCTCAGGTCGACCAGTTGCATTTGGTCTCAGCTGAGGTTGACCAGTTGCTTTTGGTCTCAGTGAGGTCGACCAGTTGCATTTGGTCTCAGCGGAGGTCGACCAGTTGCATTTGGTCTCAGCGGAGGTCGACCAGTTGCATTTGGTCTCTCAGCTCAGGTCGACCAGTTGCACTTAGTCTCTCGGCGGTGGTCGACCAGCTGCCCGGCGGCAATTGACACACGCTATTTGCCAGCAGGTGTCACTCTTGACCTATTGATTGTCTGCATCCTCTCAGCCTTCTGAAACCTGACCTTCCCTACCCCTCCCCCCACTCTCTTGGCTCCCTCCTTGCCATCTCGGCACCGCTTCTCCTCCCACCCCGTTTAGATGTTCAATGCTAACTGACTTTCTTCTTTTCTTCCCCACCACCCCAACTCCCACCCCTCCACACATTTTCCCCGTTTGGCTACAGTGCCAGAATCCTTCCTAAGGAATCTGAATTCCATCCGTCTCTGCACTTGTTCAACGTTGTTTCTCTCTTTTAAAAATTCTTTCTTTCTTTCTTTCTTTCTTTCTTTCTTTCTTTCTTTCTTTCTTTCTTCCTTTCTTTCTTCCTTTCTTTCTTTCTTTCCTTGTCTTTCCTTCTCTTTCTTTCTTTCTTTCTTCTTCTTTCTTTCTTTCTTTCTTTCTTTCTGTATAGTTGGGGAGTCTTTCTAAAAATTGTTTCAACTTAAATTTCAGTTTTTCATTGACTTATGCATTTCTTTTTCCCATTGCTTCAGAAAGAAAGGAACACTCGTTTCACCAGGGGAAGCTGGGCTCAACGTTGAGTAATGACCTGCTTCTGCTGGCCCCACCTGGGGCAGTACAATGCTGCCCACAGCCTTTTCCCGCCCGGGCTGCTTGCGAATTAGTCCAGCACTAAACCACCAAGCTGCTCAGGTGTGCCGTGTCGCGTCCCAGACTCGAAAAGATATCCAGGAAAGAGGTGGTGGGGGAGGTGCTGGGCTTAGGGTAAGGGGTTAGGGTTAGGGGCTAGAATAAGGGTTAGGGTTAGTGTTAGGGTTAGGGGTTGGGGTTAGGAGTCAGGGTTAGGGGTTAGGGGTTGGGTTAGGGTTAGGGTTAGGGGTTAGGGGTTGGGTTAGGGTTAGGGTTAGGGGTTAGGGTTAGGGTTAGGGGTTAGGGTTAGGGGTTAGGGTTAGGGGATAGGGTTAGGGGTTGGGGTTAGGAGTCAGGGTTAGGGGATAGGGTTTAGGGGTTAGGGTTAGGGTTAGGGTTTAGGGTTAGGGGTTGGGGTTAGGAGTCAGGGTTAGGGTTAGGGTTTAGGGGTTAGGGTTAGGGTTAGGGTTAGGGGATAGGGGTTAGGGTTAGGGTTAGGGTTTAGGGGTTAGTGTTAGGATTAGGGGTTGGGGTTAGGAGTCAGGGTCAGGGGTTAGGGTTAGGGGTTAGGGTTAGGGGTTAGGGTTAGGAGTCAGGGTTAGGGGTTAGGGGTTAGGGTTAGGGTTAGGGGTTAGGGTTAGGGTTAGGGTTAGGGTTTAGGGGTTAGGGTTAGGGTTAGCGGTTAGGGTTAGAGTTAGGCAGCATGCTACTTTCCCTACAAGTTTCCCATAGGTTGGAGAACACTGGAAATGACATCTCTCCCCCCACCCTCCACCACCATCACCACCCCCACTGCTCTCCATCATTGCCTATCCAGATACAAAGGTGTACCAGACACTGTTGGTAAATTCCACTCACTCACTCCCAGAATACAGATCATTCGATTTTACATTCGTGATTTCTTACCACCTATTTCTCATTATTGATTGATTTTGCTCCTCACTTCTCTCTCTGAGATTTGGCTCAGTATCTTGTCAAAATGCAATGTGAACACCTCCAGATGGGACTCCGATGCCCATTGGTTTAGTTGTTTTGTTGAGGTTCTGTGCACATGAAGTCAGAAACGTTCAGTTTTTACAGACACACACACACACACACACACACAGGTTTGAGGCAAAAGCTGTTGAAAACCCTGTTTGTATGCTAAACAGAGCTGCGTGGCACTGAGGACCAGTAGTCTATACTCTCTGGAATGCTGTGTTCACCAACGTTCTGAGTTCTCTAGGCCTGCATTTTGGGGACAAAGTCCTGAACTGACTGGTGAAGTGGTGGAAGATTCTCTCTCTCTCTCTGCCCCTCTCTCCCTCTCTCCCTCCTTCTCTCTTTCTCCCTCTCTCCCTCCCACCCTCACCCTTTCTTTTCCAAGGAAGGCAGTCGACCAGCTGCCTGGTTGCACTTAGTCTCTCAGCTCAGGTCGACCAGTTGCATTTGGTCTCAGCTGAGGTTGACCAGTTGCTTTTGGTCTCAGCGGAGGTCGACCAGTTGCATTTGGTCTCAGCGGAGGTCGACCAGTTGCATTTGGTCTCAGCGGAGGTCGACCAGTTGCATTTGGTCTCTCAGCTCAGGTCGACCAGTTGCACTTAGTCCTCTCGGCGGTGGTCGACCAGCTGCCCGGCGGCAATTGACACACGCTATTTGCCAGCAGGTGTCACTCTTGACCTATTGATTGTCTGCATCCTCTCAGCCTTCTGAAACCTGACCTTCCCTACCCCTCCCCCCACTCTCTTGGCTCCCTCCTTGCCATCTCGGCACCGCTTCTCCTTCCCCACCCCGTTTAGATGTTCAATGCTAACTGACTTTCTTCTTTTCTTCCCCACCACCCCAACTCCCACCCCTCCACACATTTTCCCCGTTTGGCTACAGTGCCAGAATCCTTCCTAAGGAATCTGAATTCCATCCGTCTCTGCACTTGTTCAACGTTGTTTCTCTCTTTTAAAAATTCTTTCTTTCTTTCTTTCTTTCTTTCTTTCTTTCTTTCTTTCTTTCTTTCTTTCTTTCTTCCTTTCTTTCTTTCTTTCTTCCTTTCTTTCTTTCTTTCCTTGTCTTTCCTTTTCTTTCTTTCTTTCTTTCTTTCTTTCTTTCTTTCTTTCTGTATAGTTGGGGAGTCTTTCTAAAAATTGTTTCAACTTAAATTTCAGTTTTTCATTGACTTATGCATTTCTTTTTCCCATTGCTTCAGAAAGAAAGGAACACTCGTTTCACCAGGGAAGCTGGGCTCAACGTTGAGTAATGACCTGCTTCTGCTGGCCCCACCTGGGGCAGTACAATGCTGCCCACAGCCTTTTCCCGCCCGGGCTGCTTGCGAATTAGTCCAGCACTAAACCACCAAGCTGCTCAGGTGTGCCGTGTCGCGTCCCAGACTCGAAAAGATATCCAGGAAAGAGGTGGTGGGGGAGGTGCTGGGCTTAGGGTAAGGGGTTAGGGTTAGGGGCTAGAATAAGGGTTAGGGTTAGTGTTAGGGTTAGGGGTTGGGGTTAGGAGTCAGGGTTAGGGGTTAGGGTTAGGGTTAGGGGTTAGGGGTTAGGGTTAGGGTTAGGGGTTAGGGTTAGGGTTAGGGGTTAGGGTTAGGGGTTGGGGTTAGGAGTCAGGGTTAGGGGATAGGGTTTAGGGGTTAGGGTTAGGGTTAGGGTTAGGGTTTAGGGTTAGGGGTTGGGGTTAGGAGTCGGGGTTAGGGGATAGGGTTTAGGGGTTAGGGTTTGGGGTTAGGGTTTAGGGTTAGGGGTTGGTTTAGGGTTAGGGGTTAGGGTTAGGGGTTAGGGTTAGGGTTAGGGGTTAGGGTTAGGGGTTAGGGTTAGGGTTAGGGGTTAGGAGTCACGGTTAGGGGATAGGGTTTATGGGTTAGGGTTAGGGTTTAGGGTTAGGGGTTGGGGTTAGGAGTCAGGGTTATGGGTTAGGGTTTAGGGGTTAGGGTTAGGGTTAGGGTTAGGGGATAGGGGTTAGGGTTAGGGTTAGGGGTTAGGAGTCAGGGTTAGGGCTTAGGGTTAGGGGTTAGGGTTAGGGGTTAGGGTTAGGAGTCAGGGGAGTCAGGGTTAGGGGTTAGGGGTTAGGGTTAGGGTTAGGGGGTTAGGGTTAGGGTTAAGGTTTAGGGGTTAGGGGTTAGGGGTTAGGGGTTAGGGTTAGGGTTAGAGTTAGGCAGCATGCTACTTTCCCTACAAGTTTCCCATAGGTTGGAGAACACTGGAAATAACATCTCTCCCCCCCACCCTCCACCACCATCACCAACCCCACTTCTCTCCATCATTGCCTATCCAGATACAAAGGTGTACCAGACACTGTTGGTAAATTCCACTCACTCACTCCCAGAATACAGATCATTCGATTTTACATTCGTGATTTCTTACCACCTATTTATCATTATTGATTGATTTTGCTCCTCACTTCTCTCTCTGAGATTTGGCTCAGTATCTTGTCAAAATGCAATGTGAACACCTCCAGATGGGACTCCGATGCCCATTGGTTTAGTTGTTTTGTTGAGGTTCTGTGCACATGAAGTCAGAAACGTTCAGTTTTTACACACACAAACACACACACACACACACACAGGTTTGAAGCAAAAGCTGTTGAAAACCCTGTTTGTATGCTAAACAGAGCTGCGTGGCACTGAGGACCAGTAGTCTATACTCTCTGGAATGCTGTGTTCACCAACGTTCTGAGTTCTCTAGGCCTGCATTTTGGGGACAAAGTCCTGAACTGACTGGTGAAGTGGTGGAAGATTCTCTCTCTCTCTCTGCCCCTCTCTCCCTCTCTCCCTCCTTCTCTCTTTCTCCCTCTCTCCCTCCCACCCTCACCCTTTCTTTTCCAAGGAAGGCAGTCGACCAGCTGCCTGGTTGCACTTAGTCTCTCAGCTCAGGTCGACCAGTTGCATTTGGTCTCAGCTGAGGTTGACCAGTTGCTTTTGGTCGTTATCTCAGCGGAGGTCGACCAGTTGCATTTGGTCTCAGCGGAGGTCGACCAGTTGCATTTGGTCTCAGCGGAGGTCGACCAGTTGCATTTGGTCTCTCAGCTCAGGTCGACCAGTTGCACTTAGTCTCTCGGCGGTGGTCGACCAGCTGCCCGGCGGCAATTGACACACGCTATTTGCCAGCAGGTGTCACTCTTGACCTATTGATTGTCTGCATCCTCTCAGCCTTCTGAAACCTGACCTTCCCTACCCCTCCCCCCACTCTCTTGGCTCCCTCCTTGCCATCTCGGCACCGCTTCTCCTCCCACCCCGTTTAGATGTTCAATGCTAACTGACTTTCTTCTTTTCTTCCCCACCACCCCAACTCCCACCCCTCCACACATTTTCCCCGTTTGGCTACAGTGCCAGAATCCTTCCTAAGGAATCTGAATTCCATCCGTCTCTGCACTTGTTCAACGTTGTTTCTCTCTTTTAAAAATTCTTTCTTTCTTTCTTTCTTTCTTTCTTTCTTTCTTTCTTTCTTTCTTTCTTTCTTTCTTTCTTTCCTTTCTTTCTTTCTTTCTTCCTTTCTTTCTTTCTTTCCTTGTCTTTCCTTTTCTTTCTTTCTTTCTTTCTTTCTTTCTTTCTTTCTGTATAGTTGGGGAGTCTTTCTAAAAATTGTTTCAACTTAAATTTCAGTTTTTCATTGACTTATGCATTTCTTTTTCCCATTGCTTCAGAAAGAAAGGAACACTCGTTTCACCAGGGGAAGCTGGGCTCAACGTTGAGTAATGACCTGCTTCTGCTGGCCCCACCTGGGGCAGTACAATGCTGCCCACAGCCTTTTCCCGCCCGGGCTGCTTGCGAATTAGTCCAGCACTAAACCACCAAGCTGCTCAGGTGTGCCGTGTCGCGTCCCAGACTCGAAAAGATATCCAGGAAAGAGGTGGTGGGGGAGGTGCTGGGCTTAGGGTAAGGGGTTAGGGTTAGGGGCTAGAATAAGGGTTAGGGTTAGTGTTAGGGTTAGGGGTTGGGGTTAGGAGTCAGGGTTAGGGGTTAGGGTTAGGGTTAGGGGTTAGGCGTTAGGGTTAGGGTTAGGGGTTAGGGTTAGGGTTAGGGGTTAGGGTTAGGGGTTGGGGTTAGGAGTCAGGGTTAGGGGATAGGGTTTAGGGGTTAGGGTTAGGGTTAGGGTTAGGGTTTAGGGTTAGGGGTTGGGGTTAGGAGTCGGGGTTAGGGGATAGGGTTTAGGGGTTAGGGTTTGGGGTTAGGGTTTAGGGTTAGGGGTTGGTTTAGGGTTAGGGGTTAGGGTTAGGGGTTAGGGTTAGGGTTAGGGGTTAGGGTTAGGGGTTAGGGTTAGGGGTTGGGGTTAGGAGTCACGGTTAGGGGATAGGGTTTATGGGTTAGGGTTAGGGTTTAGGGTTAGGGGTTGGGGTTAGGAGTCAGGGTTATGGGTTAGGGTTTAGGGGTTAGGGTTAGGGTTAGGGTTAGGGGATAGGGGTTAGGGTTAGGGTTAGGGGTTAGGAGTCAGGGTTAGGGCTTAGGGTTAGGGGTTAGGGTTAGGGGTTAGGGTTAGGAGTCAGGGGAGTCAGGGTTAGGGGTTAGGGGTTAGGGTTAGGGTTAGGGGTTAGGGTTAGGGTTAAGGTTTAGGGGTTAGGGGTTAGGGGTTAGGGGTTAGGGTTAGGGTTAGAGTTAGGCAGCATGCTACTTTCCCTACAAGTTTCCCATAGGTTGGAGAACACTGGAAATAACATCTCTCCCCCCCACCCTCCACCACCATCACCACCCCCACTTCTCTCCATCATTGCCTATCCAGATACAAAGGTGTACCAGACACTGTTGGTAAATTCCACTCACTCACTCCCAGAATACAGATCATTCGATTTTACATTCGTGATTTCTTACCACCTATTTATCATTATTGATTGATTTTGCTCCTCACTTCTCTCTCTGAGATTTGGCTCAGTATCTTGTCAAAATGCAATGTGAACACCTCCAGATGGGACTCCGATGCCCATTGGTTTAGTTGTTTTGTTGAGGTTCTGTGCACATGAAGTCAGAAACGTTCAGTTTTTACACACACAAACACACACACACACACACAGGTTTGAAGCAAAAGCTGTTGAAAACCCTGTTTGTATGCTAAACAGAGCTGCGTGGCACTGAGGACCAGTAGTCTATACTCTCTGGAATGCTGTGTTCACCAACGTTCTGAGTTCTCTAGGCCTGCATTTTGGGGACAAAGTCCTGAACTGACTGGTGAAGTGGTGGAAGATTCTCTCTCTCTCTCTGCCCCTCTCTCCCTCTCTCCCTCCTTCTCTCTTTCTCCCTCTCTCCCTCCCACCCTCACCCTTTCTTTTCCAAGGAAGGCAGTCGACCAGCTGCCTGGTTGCACTTAGTCTCTCAGCTCAGGTCGACCAGTTGCATTTGGTCTCAGCTGAGGTTGACCAGTTGCTTTTGGTCTCAGCGGAGGTCGACCAGTTGCATTTGGTCTCAGCGGAGGTCGACCAGTTGCATTTGGTCTCAGCGGAGGTCGACCAGTTGCATTTGGTCTCTCAGCTCAGGTCGACCAGTTGCACTTAGTCTCTCGGCGGTGGTCGACCAGCTGCCCGGCGGCAATTGACACACGCTATTTGCCAGCAGGTGTCACTCTTGACCTATTGATTGTCTGCATCCTCTCAGCCTTCTGAAACCTGACCTTCCCTACCCCTCCCCCCACTCTCTTGGCTCCCTCCTTGCCATCTCTGCACCGCTTCTCCTCCCACCCCGTTTAGATGTTCAATGCTAACTGACTTTCTTCTTTTCTTCCCCACCACCCCAACTCCCACCCCTCCACACATTTTCCCCGTTTGGCTACAGTGCCAGAATCCTTCCTAAGGAATCTGAATTCCATCCGTCTCTGCACTTGTTCAACGTTGTTTCTCTCTTTTAAAAATTCTTTCTTTCTTTCTTTCTTTCTTTCTTTCTTTCTTTCTTTCTTTCTTTCTTTCTTTCTTTCTTTCTTCCTTTCTTTCTTTCTTTCTTTCCTTGTCTTTCCTTTTCTTTCTTTCTTTCTTTCTTTCTTTCTTTCTTTCTTTCTTTCTTTCTGTATAGTTGGGGAGTCTTTCTAAAAATTGTTTCAACTTAAATTTCAGTTTTTCATTGACTTATGCATTTCTTTTTCCCATTGCTTCAGAAAGAAAGGAACACTCGTTTCACCAGGGGAAGCTGGGCTCAACGTTGAGTAATGACCTGCTTCTGCTGGCCCCACCTGGGGCAGTACAATGCTGCCCACAGCCTTTTCCCGCCCGGGCTGCTTGCGAATTAGTCCAGCACTAAACCACCAAGCTGCTCAGGTGTGCCGTGTCGCGTCCCAGACTCGAAAAGATATCCAGGAAAGAGGTGGTGGGGGAGGTGCTGGGCTTAGGGTAAGGGGTTAGGGTTAGGGGCTAGAATAAGGGTTAGGGTTAGTGTTAGGGTTAGGGGTTGGGGTTAGGAGTCAGGGTTAGGGGTTAGGGTTAGGGTTAGGGGTTAGGCGTTAGGGTTAGGGTTAGGGGTTAGGGTTAGGGTTAGGGGTTAGGGTTAGGGGTTGGGGTTAGGAGTCAGGGTTAGGGGATAGGGTTTAGGGGTTAGGGTTAGGGTTAGGGTTAGGGTTTAGGGTTAGGGGTTGGGGTTAGGAGTCGGGGTTAGGGGATAGGGTTTAGGGGTTAGGGTTTGGGGTTAGGGTTTAGGGTTAGGGGTTGGTTTAGGGTTAGGGGTTAGGGTTAGGGGTTAGGGTTAGGGTTAGGGGTTAGGGTTAGGGGTTAGGGTTAGGGGTTGGGGTTAGGAGTCACGGTTAGGGGATAGGGTTTATGGGTTAGGGTTAGGGTTTAGGGTTAGGGGTTGGGGTTAGGAGTCAGGGTTATGGGTTAGGGTTTAGGGGTTAGGGTTAGGGTTAGGGTTAGGGGATAGGGGTTAGGGTTAGGGTTAGGGGTTAGGAGTCAGGGTTAGGGCTTAGGGTTAGGGGTTAGGGTTAGGGGTTAGGGTTAGGAGTCAGGGGAGTCAGGGTTAGGGGTTAGGGGTTAGGGTTAGGGTTAGGGGTTAGGGTTAGGGTTAAGGTTTAGGGGTTAGGGGTTAGGGGTTAGGGGTTAGGGTTAGGGTTAGAGTTAGGCAGCATGCTACTTTCCCTACAAGTTTCCCATAGGTTGGAGAACACTGGAAATAACATCTCTCCCCCCCACCCTCCACCACCATCACCACCCCCACTTCTCTCCATCATTGCCTATCCAGATACAAAGGTGTACCAGACACTGTTGGTAAATTCCACTCACTCACTCCCAGAATACAGATCATTCGATTTTACATTCGTGATTTCTTACCACCTATTTATCATTATTGATTGATTTTGCTCCTCACTTCTCTCTCTGAGATTTGGCTCAGTATCTTGTCAAAATGCAATGTGAACACCTCCAGATGGGACTCCGATGCCCATTGGTTTAGTTGTTTTGTTGAGGTTCTGTGCACATGAAGTCAGAAACGTTCAGTTTTTACACACACACACACACACACACACACACAGGTTTGAGGCAAAAGCTGTTGAAAACCCTGTTTGTATGCTAAACAGAGCTGCGTGGCACTGAGGACCAGTAGTCTATACTCTCTGGAATGCTGTGTTCACCAACGTTCTGAGTTCTCTAGGCCTGCATTTTGGGGACAAAGTCCTGAACTGACTGGTGAAGTGGTGGAAGATTCTCTCTCTCTCTCTGCCCCTCTCTCCCTCTCTCCCTCCTTCTCTCTTTCTCCCTCTCTCCCTCCCACCCTCACCCTTTCTTTTCCAAGGAAGGCAGTCGACCAGCTGCCTGGTTGCACTTAGTCTCTCAGCTCAGGTCGACCAGTTGCATTTGGTCTCAGCTGAGGTTGACCAGTTGCTTTTGGTCTCAGCGGAGGTCGATACCCAGTTGCATTTGGTCTCAGCGGAGGTCGACCAGTTGCATTTGGTCTCAGCGGAGGTCGACCAGTTGCATTTGGTCTCTCAGCTCAGGTCGACCAGTTGCACTTAGTCTCTCGGCGGTGGTCGACCAGCTGCCCGGCGGCAATTGACACACGCTATTTGCCAGCAGGTGTCACTCTTGACCTATTGATTGTCTGCATCCTCTCAGCCTTCTGAAACCTGACCTTCCCTACCCCTCCCCCCACTCTCTTGGCTCCCTCCTTGCCATCTCTGCACCGCTTCTCCTCCCACCCCGTTTAGATGTTCAATGCTAACTGACTTTCTTCTTTTCTTCCCCACCACCCCAACTCCCACCCCTCCACACATTTTCCCCGTTTGGCTACAGTGCCAGAATCCTTCCTAAGGAATCTGAATTCCATCCGTCTCTGCACTTGTTCAACGTTGTTTCTCTCTTTTAAAAATTCTTTCTTTCTTTCTTTCTTTCTTTCTTTCTTTCTTTCTTTCTTTCTTTCTTTCTTTCTTTCTTTCTTTCTTTCTTTCTTCCTTCCTTCCTTCCTTTCTTTCTTTCTTTCTTCCTTTCTTTCTTTCTTTCCTTGTCTTTCCTTTTCTTTCTTTCTTTCTTTCTTTCTTTCTTTCTTTCTTTCTGTATAGTTGGGGAGTCTTTCTAAAAATTGTTTCAACTTAAATTTCAGTTTTTCATTGACTTATGCATTTCTTTTTCCCATTGCTTCAGAAAGAAAGGAACACTCGTTTCACCAGGGGAAGCTGGGCTCAACGTTGAGTAATGACCTGCTTCTGCTGGCCCACCTGGGGCAGTACAATGCTGCCCACAGCCTTTTCCCGCCCGGGCTGCTTGCGAATTAGTCCAGCACTAAACCACCAAGCTGCTCAGGTGTGCCGTGTCGCGTCCCAGACTCGAAAAGATATCCAGGAAAGAGGTGGTGGGGGAGGTGCTGGGCTTAGGGTAAGGGGTTAGGGTTAGGGGCTAGAATAAGGGTTAGGGTTAGTGTTAGGGTTAGGGGTTGGGGTTAGGAGTCAGGGTTAGGGGTTAGGGTTAGGGTTAGGGGTTAGGCGTTAGGGTTAGGGTTAGGGGTTAGGGTTAGGGTTAGGGGTTAGGGTTAGGGGTTGGGGTTAGGAGTCAGGGTTAGGGGATAGGGTTTAGGGGTTAGGGTTAGGGTTAGGGTTAGGGTTTAGGGTTAGGGGTTGGGGTTAGGAGTCGGGGTTAGGGGATAGGGTTTAGGGGTTAGGGTTTGGGGTTAGGGTTTAGGGTTAGGGGTTGGTTTAGGGTTAGGGGTTAGGGTTAGGGGTTAGGGTTAGGGTTAGGGGTTAGGGTTAGGGGTTAGGGTTAGGGGTTGGGGTTAGGAGTCACGGTTAGGGGATAGGGTTTATGGGTTAGGGTTAGGGTTTAGGGTTAGGGGTTGGGGTTAGGAGTCAGGGTTATGGGTTAGGGTTTAGGGGTTAGGGTTAGGGTTAGGGTTAGGGGATAGGGGTTAGGGTTAGGGTTAGGGGTTAGGAGTCAGGGTTAGGGCTTAGGGTTAGGGGTTAGGGTTAGGGGTTAGGGTTAGGAGTCAGGGGAGTCAGGGTTAGGGGTTAGGGGTTAGGGTTAGGGTTAGGGGTTAGGGTTAGGGTTAAGGTTTAGGGGTTAGGGGTTAGGGGTTAGGGGTTAGGGTTAGGGTTAGAGTTAGGCAGCATGCTACTTTCCCTACAAGTTTCCCATAGGTTGGAGAACACTGGAAATAACATCTCTCCCCCCCACCCTCCACCACCATCACCACCCCCACTTCTCTCCATCATTGCCTATCCAGATACAAAGGTGTACCAGACACTGTTGGTAAATTCCACTCACTCACTCCCAGAATACAGATCATTCGATTTTACATTCGTGATTTCTTACCACCTATTTATCATTATTGATTGATTTTGCTCCTCACTTCTCTCTCTGAGATTTGGCTCAGTATCTTGTCAAAATGCAATGTGAACACCTCCAGATGGGACTCCGATGCCCATTGGTTTAGTTGTTTTGTTGAGGTTCTGTGCACATGAAGTCAGAAACGTTCAGTTTTTACACACACACACACACACACACACACACACAGGTTTGAGGCAAAAGCTGTTGAAAACCCTGTTTGTATGCTAAACAGAGCTGCGTGGCACTGAGGACCAGTAGTCTATACTCTCTGGAATGCTGTGTTCACCAACGTTCTGAGTTCTCTAGGCCTGCATTTTGGGGACAAAGTCCTGAACTGACTGGTGAAGTGGTGGAAGATTCTCTCTCTCTCTCTGCCCCTCTCTCCCTCTCTCCCTCCTTCTCTCTTTCTCCCTCTCTCCCTCCCACCCTCACCCTTTCTTTTCCAAGGAAGGCAGTCGACCAGCTGCCTGGTTGCACTTAGTCTCTCAGCTCAGGTCGACCAGTTGCATTTGGTCTCAGCTGAGGTTGACCAGTTGCTTTTGGTCTCAGCGGAGGTCGACCAGTTGCATTTGA
>NW_026699738.1:0-105417 GCF_030435755.1 Ochotona princeps | reverse complement strand
GCTCTACCAGGTTCATTTCTAGATAATGCACTCAACGGGCACTAAGCATAGAGTGTGAAAACTGAGTTTCCTTGAGAGCTGCTTGGAAGCCTGATGGTGTGTGAAGTTAGTGAGCCAAATGGAGTTGTTCTCCCACAAGAACCACTCGGCTGATCCTTCTTCAATATGCCCTTCACCAACAATCAGTGTTTCCTTGATTGAATTAGCTCTCACACCAATATTTGCGTCTAGAGCCTTTGCATTGAGGGCTATCTGAAAACGGCTGTGGCGCTGAAGTTGCCTGTGAATGTGGAGTTGGTGGCATGTGAAACCCGCATGTGGAGCATTCGTTTGTGTGGGATGCTCACCAAGCTTCATTTCAGTCCTAGGCACTCAAAGGGCACTAAGCATAGAGTGTGAAAACTGAGTTTCCTTGAGAGCTGCTTGGAAGCCTGATGGTGTGTGAAGTTAGTGAGCCAAATGGAGTTGTTCTCCCACAAGAACCACTCGGCTGATCCTTCTTCAATATGCCCTTCACCAACATGCAGTGTTTCCTTGATTGAATTAGCTCTCACACCAATATTTGCATCTAGAGCCTTTGCATTGAGGGCTATCTGAAAACGGCTGTGGCGCTGAAGTTGCCTGTGAATGTGGAGTTGGTGGCATGTGAAACCCGCATGTGGAGCATTCGTTTGTGTGGGATGCTCACCAAGCTTCATTTCAGTCCTAGGCACTCAAAGGGCACTAAGCATAGAGTGTGAAAACTGAGTTTCCTTGAGAGCTGCTTGGAAGCCTGATGGTGTGTGAAGTTAGTGAGCCAAATGGAGTTGTTCTCCCACAAGAACCACTCGGCTGATCCTTCTTCAATATGCCCTTCACCAACATGCAGTGTTTCCTTGATTGAATTAGCTCTCACACCAATATTTGCGTCTAGAGCCTTTGCATTGAGGGCTATCTGAAAACGACTGTGGCGCTGAATTTGCCTGTGAATGTGGAGTTGGTGGCATGTGAAACCCGCATGTGGAGCATTCGTTTGTGTGGGATGCTCACCAAGGTTCATTTCAGTCCTAGGCACTCAAAGGGCACTAAGCGTAGAGTGTGAAAACTGAGTTTCCTTGATAGCTGCTGGGAAGCCTGATGGTGTGTGAAGTTAGTGAGCCAAATGGAGTTGTTCTCGCACAAGGACCACTTTGTTGATCCTTCTTCAATATGCCTTCACCAACATGCAGTGTTTCCTTGATTGAATTAGCTCTCACACCAATATTTGCGTCTAGAGCCTTTGCATTGAGGGCTATCTGAAAACGGCTGTGGCGCTGAAGTTGCGTTAAAATGTGGAGTTGGTGGCATGTGAAACCCGCATGTAGAGCATTCGTTTGTGGGGGATGCTCACCAAGCTTCATTTCAGTCCTAGGCACTCAAAGGGCACTAAGCATAGAGTGTGAAAACTGAGTTTCCTTGAGAGCTGCTTGGAAGCCTGATGGTGTGTGAAGTTAGTGAGCCAAATGGAGTTGTTCTCACACAAGAACCACTCGGCTGAACCTTCTTCAATATGCCTTCACCAACATGCATTGTTTCCTTGATTGAATTAGCTCTCACACCAATATTTGCATCTAGAGCCTTTGCATTGAGGGCTATCTGAAAATGCCTGTGGCCCTGAAGTTGCCTGAGAATGTGGAGTTGGTGGCATGTGAAACCCGCATGTGGAGCATTCGTTTGTGTGGAATGCTCTACCAGGTTCATTCCTAGATAATGCACTCAAAGGGCACTAAGCATAGAGTGTGAAAACTGAGTTTCCTTGAGAGCTGCTTGGAAGCCTGATGGTGTGTGAAGTTAGTGAGCCAAATGGAGTTGTTCTCCCACAAGAACCACTCGGCTGATTCTTCTTCAATATGTGCTTCACCAACATGCAGTGTTTCCTTGATTGAATTAGCTCTCACACCAATATTTGCGTCTAGAGCCTTTGCATTGTGGGCTATCTGAAAACGGCTGTGGCGCTGAAGTTACCTGAGAATGTGGAGTTGGTGGCATGTGAAACCCGCATGTGGAGCATTCTTTTGTGTGGGATGCTCTACCAGGTTCATTTCTAGATAATGCACTCAAAGGGCACTAAGCATAGAGTGTGAAAACTGAGTTTCCTTGAGAGATGCTTGGAAGCCTGATGGTGTGTGAAGTTAGTGAGCCAAATGGAGTTGTTCTCCCACAAGAACCACTCGGCTGATCCTTCTTCAATATGCCCTTCACCAACATGCAGTGTTTCCTTGATTGAATTAGCTCTCACACCAA
The DNA here is from genome assembly GCF_030435755.1 of Ochotona princeps. Lineage (NCBI taxonomy): Eukaryota > Metazoa > Chordata > Mammalia > Lagomorpha > Ochotonidae > Ochotona > Ochotona princeps. The sequence goes on along the minus strand of NW_026699738.1, from coordinate 103,155 downwards.
TATTTGCGTCTAGAGCCTTTGCATTGAGGGCTATCTGAAAACGGCTGTGGCGCTGAAGTTGCCTGTGAATGGTGGCATGTGAAACCCGCATGTGGAGCATTCGTTTGTGTGGGATGCTCACCAAGCTTCATTTCAGTCCTAGGCACTCAAAGGGCACTAAGCATAGAGTGTGAAAACTGAGTTTCCTTGAGAGCTGCTTGGAAGCCTGATGGTGTGTGAAGTTAGTGAGCCAAATGGAGTTGTTCTCCCACAAGAACCACTCGGCTGATCCTTCTTCAATATGCCCTTGACCAACATGCAGTGTTTCCTTGATTGAATTAGCTCTCACACCAATATTTGCGTTTAGAGCCTTTGCATTGAGTGCTATCGGAAAACGGCTGTTGCGCTGAAGTTGCCTGAGAATGTGGAGTTGGTGGCATGTGAAAACCCGCATGTGGAGCATTCGTTTGTGTGGGATGCTCTAACAGATTCATCCTAGATAATGCACTCAAAGGGCACTAAGCATAGAGTGTGAAAACTGAGTTTCCTTGAGAGCTGCTTGGAAGCCTGATGGTGTGTGAAGTTAGTGAGCCAAATGGAGTTGTTCTCCCACAAGAACCACTCGGCTGATCCTTCTTCAATATGCCCTTCACCAACATGCAGTGTTTCCTTGATTGAATTAGCTCTCAGACCAATATTTTCGTCTAGAGCCTTTGCATTGTGGGCTATCTGAAAACGGCTGTGGCGCTGAAGTTACCTGAGAATGTGGAGTTGGTGGCATGTGAAACCCGCATGTGGAGCATTCGTTTGTGTGGGATGCTCTACCAGGTTCATTTCTAGATAATGCACTCAACGGGCACTAAGCATAGAGTGTGAAAACTGAGTTTCCTTGAGAGCTGCTTGGAAGCCTGATGGTGTGTGAAGTTAGTGAGCCAAATGGAGTTGTTCTCCCACAAGAACCACTCGGCTGATCCTTCTTCAATATGCCTTCACCAACATGCAGTGTTTCCTTGATTGAATTAGCTCTCACACCAATATTTGCGTCTAGAGCCTTTGCATTGAGGGCTATCTGAAAACGGCTGTGGCGCTGAAGTTGCCTGTGAATGTGGAGTTGGTGGCATGTGAAACCCGCATGTGGAGCATTCGTTTGTGTGGGATGCTCACCAAGCTTCATTTCAGCCCTAGGCACTCAAAGGGCACTAAGCATAAAGTGTGAAAACTGAGTTTCCTTGAGAGCTGCTTGGAAGCCTGATGGTGTGTGAAGTTAGTGAGCCAAATGGAGTTGTTCTCCCACAAGAACCACTTGGCTGATCCTTCTTCAATATGCCCTTCACCAACATGCATTGTTTCCTTGATTGAATTAGCTCTCACACCAATATTTGCATCTAGAGCCTTTGCATTGAGGGCTATCTGAAAACGGCTGTGGCGCTGAAGTTGCCTGTGAATGTGGAGTTGGTGGCATGTGAAACCCGCATGTGGAGCATTCGTTTGTGTGGGATGCTCACCAAGCTTCATTTCAGTCCTAGGCACTCAAAGGGCACTAAGCATAGAGTGTGAAAACTGAGTTTCCTTGAGAGCTGCTTGGAAGCCTGATGGTGTGTGAAGTTAGTGAGCCAAATGGAGTTGTTCTCCCACAAGAACCACTTTGTTGATCCTTCTTCAATATGCCCTTCACCAACATGCAGTGTTTCCTTGATTGAATTAGCTCTCACACCAATATTTGCGTCTAGAGCCTTTGCATTGAGGGCTATCTGAAAACGGCTGTGGCGCTGAATTTGCCTGAGAATGTGGAGTTGGTGGCATGTGAAACCCGCATGTGGAGCATTCGTTTGTGTGGGATGCTCACCAAGGTTCATTTCTGTCCTAGGCACTCAAAGGGCACTAAGCGTAGAGTGTGAAAACTGAGTTTCCTTGAGAGCTGCTGGGAAGCCTGATGGTGTGTGAAGTTAGTGAGCCAAATGGAGTTGTTCTCCCACAAGAACCACTCGGCTTATCCTTCTTCAATATGCCCTTCACCAACATGCAGTGTTTCCTTGAATGAATTAGCTCTCACACCAATATTTGGGCCTAGAGCCTTTGCATTGAGGGCTATTTGAAAACGGCTGTGGCGCTGAAGTTGCCTGAGAATGTGGAGTTGGTGGCATGTGAAACCCGCATGTGGAGCATTCGTTTGTGTGGGATGCTCTAACAGATTCAATCCTAGATAATGCACTCAAAGGGCACTAAGCATAGAGTGTGAAAACTGAGTTTCCTTGAGAGCTGCTTGGAGCCTGATGGTGTGTGAAGTTAGTGAGCCAAATGGAGTTGTTCTCCAACAAGAACCACTCGGCTGATCCTTCTTCAATATGCCCTTCACCAACATGCAGTGTTTCCTTGATTGAATTAGCTCTCAGACCAATATTTTCGTCTAGAGCCTTTGCATTGAGGGCTATCTGAAAACGGCTGTGGCGCTGAAGTTGCCTGAGAATGTGGAGTTGGTGGCATGTGAAACCCGCATGTGGAGCATTCGTTTGTGTGGGATGCTCTACGAGATTCAATCCTAGATAATGCACTCAAAGGGCACTAAGCATAGAGTGTGAAAACTGAGTTTCCTTGAGAGCTGCTTGGAAGCCTGATGGTGTGTGAAGTTAGTGAGCCAAATGGAGTTGTTCTCCCACAAGAACCACTCGGCTGATCCTTCTTCAATATGCCCTTCACCAACATGCAGTGTTTCCTTGATTGAATTAGCTCTCACACCAATATTTGCGTCTAGAGCCTTTGCATTGAGGGCTATCTGAAAACGGCTGTGGCGCTGAAGTTGTGTGAAAATGTGGAGTTGGTGGCATGTGAAACCCGCATGTGGAGCATTCGTTTGTGTGGGATGCTCGCCAAGTTTCATTTCAGTCCTGGCACACAAGGGGCACTAAGCATAGAGTGTGAAAACTGAGTTTCCTTGAGAGCTGCTTGGAGCCTGATGGTGTGTGAAGTTAGTGAGCCAAATGGAGTTGTTCTCCCACAAGAACCACTCGGCTGATCCTTCTTCAATATGCCCTTCACCAACATGCAGTGTTTCCTTGATTGAATTAGCTCTCACACCAATATTTGTGCTTAGAGCCTTTGCATTGAGGGCTATCTGAAAACGGCTGTGGCGCTGAAGTTGCGTTAAAATGTGGAGTTGGTGGCATGTGAAACCCGCATGTAGAGCATTCGTTTGTGTGGGATGCTCACCAAGCTTCATTTCAGTCCTAGGCACTCAAAGGGCACTAAGCATAGAGTGTGAAAACTGAGTTTCCTTGAGAGCTGCTTGGAAGCCTGATGGTGTGTGAAGTTAGTGAGCCAAATGGAGTTGTTCTCCCACAAGAACCACTCGGCTGAACCTTCTTCAATATGCCCTTCACCAACATGCAGTGTTTCCTTGATTGAATTAGCTCTCACACCAATATTTGCGTCTAGAGCCTTTGCATTGAGGGCTATCTGAAAATGCCTGTGGCCCTGAAGTTGCCTGAGAATGTGGAGTTGGTGGCATGTGAAACCCGCATGTGGAGCATTCGTTTGTGTGGAATGCTCTACCAGGTTCATTCCTAGATAATGCACTCAAAGGGCACTAAGCATAGAGTGTGAAAACTGAGTTTCCTTGAGAGCTGCTTGGAAGCCTGATGGTGTGTGAAGTTAGTGAGCCAAATGGAGTTGTTCTCCCACAAGAACCACTCGGCTGATCCTTCTTCAATATGCCCTTCACCAACATGCAGTGTTTCCTTGATTGAATTAGCTCTCACACCAATATTTGCGTTTAGAGCCTTTGCATTGAGGGCTATCTGAAAACGGCTGTGGCGCTGAAGTTGCCTGAGAATGTGGAGTTGGTGGCATGTGAAACCCGCATGTGGAGCATTCGTTTGTGTGGGATGCTCTACCAGGTTCTCTCCTAGATAATGCTGTGAAAGGGCACTAAGCATAGAGTGTGAAAACTGAGTTTCCTTGAGAGCTGCTTGGAAGCCTGATGGTGTGTGAAGTTAGTGAGCCAAATGGAGTTGTTCTCCCACAAGGACCACTCGGCTGATCCTTCTTCAATATGCCCTTCACCAACATGCAGTGTTTCCTTGATTGAATTAGCTCTCAGACCAATATTTGCGTCTAGAGCCTTTGCATTGTGGGCTATCTGAAAACGGCTGTGGCGCTGAAGTTACCTGAGAATGTGGAGTTGGTGGCATGTGAAACCCGCATGTGGAGCATTCGTTTGTGTGGGATGCTCTACCAGGTTCATTTCTAGATAATGCACTCAAAGGGCACTAAGCATAGAGTGTGAAAACTGAGTTTCCTTGAGAGCTGCTTGGAAGCCTGATGGTGTGTGAAGTTAGTGAGCCAAATGGAGTTGTTCTCGCACAAGGACCACTTTGTTGATCCTTCTTCAATATGCCCTTCACCAACATGCAGTGTTTCCTTGATTGAATTAGCTCTCACACCAATATTTGCGTCTAGAGCCTTTGCATTGAGGGCTATCTGAAAACGGCTGTGGCGCTGAAGTTGTGTGAAAATGTGGAGTTGGTGGCATGTGAAACCCGCATGTGGAGCATTCGTTTGTGTGGGATGCTCACCAAGCTTCATTTCAGTAATAGGCACTCAAAGGGCACTAAGCATAGAGTGTGAAAACTGAGTTTCCTTGAGAGCTGCTTGGAAGCCTGATGGTGTGTGAAGTTAGTGAGCCAAATGGAGTTGTTCTCCCACAAGAACCACTCGGCTGATCCTTCTTCAATATGCCCTTCACCAACATGCAGTGTTTCCTTGATTGAATTAGCTCTCACACCAATATTTGCGTCTAGAGCCTTTGCATTGAGGGCTATCTGAAAATGGCTGTGGCGCTGAAGTTGCCTGTGAATGTGGAGTTGGTGGCATGTGAAACCCGCATGTGGAGCATTCGTTTGTGTGGGATGCTCACCAAGCTTCATTTCAGTCCTAGGCACTCAAAGGGCACTAAGCATAGAGTGTGAAAACTGAGTTTCCTTGAGAGCTGCTTGGAAGCCTGATGGTGTGTGAAGTTAGTGAGCCAAATGGAGTTGTTCTCCCACAAGAACCACTCGGCTGATCCTTCTTCAATATGCCCTTCACCAACATGCAGTGTTTCCTTGATTGAATTAGCTCTCACACCAATATTTGCGTCTAGAGCCTTTGCATTGAGGGCTATCTGAAAATGGCTGTGGCGCTGAAGTTGCCTGTGAATGTGGAGTTGGTGGCATGTAAAACCCGCATGTGGAGCATTCGTTTGTGTGGGATGCTCACCAAGCTTCATTTCAGTCCTAGGCACTCAAAGGGCACTAAGCATAGAGTGTGAAAACTGAGTTTCCTTGAGAGCTGCTTGGAAGCCTGATGGTGTGTGAAGTTAGTGAGCCAAATGGAGTTGTTCTCCCACAAGAACCACTCGGCTGATCCTTCTTCAATATGCCCTTCACCAACATGCAGTGTTTCCTTGATTGAATTAGCTCTCACACCAATATTTGCATCTAGAGCCTTTGCATTGAGGGCTATCTGAAAACGGCTGTGGCGCTGAAGTTGCCTGTGAATGTGGAGTTGGTGGCATGTGAAACCCGCATGTGGAGCATTCGTTTGTGTGGGATGCTCACCAAGCTTCATTTCAGTCCTAGGCACTCAAAGGGCACTAAGCATAGAGTGTGAAAACTGAGTTTCCTTGAGAGCTGCTTGGAAGCCTGATGGTGTGTGAAGTTAGTGAGCCAAATGGAGTTGTTCTCAAACAAGAACCACTCGGCTGATCCTTCTTCAATATGCCCTTCACCAACATGCAGTGTTTCCTTGATTGAATTAGCTCTCACACCAATATTTGCGTCTAGAGCCTTTGCATTGAGGGCTATCTGAAAACGGCTGTGGCGCTGAATTTGCCTGAGAATGTGGAGTTGGTGGCATGTGAAACCCGCATGTGGAGCATTCGTTTGTGTGGGATGCTCACCAAGGTTCATTTCAGTCCGAGGCACTCAAAGGGCACTAAGCGTAGAGTGTGAAAACTGAGTTTCCTTGAGAGCTGCTGGGAAGCCTGATGGTGTGTGAAGTTAGTGAGCCAAATGGAGTTGTTCTCGCACAAGGACCACTTTGTTGATCCTTCTTCAATATGCCCTTCACCAACATGCAGTGTTTGCTTGATTGAATTAGCTCTCACACCAATATTTGCGTCTAGAGCCTTTGCATTGAGGGCTATCTGAAAACGGCTGTGGCGCTGAAGTTGCCTGTGAATGTGGAGTTGGTGGCATGTGAAACCCGCATGTGGAGCATTCGTTTGTGTGGGATGCTCACCAAGCTTCATTTGAGTCCAAGGCACTCAAAGGGCACTAAGCATAGAGTGTGAAAACTGAGTTTCCTTGAGAGCTGCTTGGAAGCCTGATGGTGTGTGAAGTTAGTGAGCCAAATGGAGTTGTTCTCCAACAAGAACCACTCGGCTGATCGTTCTTCAATATGCCCTTCACCAACATGCAGTGTTTCCTTGATTGAATTAGCTCTCACACCAATATTTACATCTAGAGCCTTTGCATTGAGGGCTATCTGAAAACGGCTGTGGCGCTGAAGTTGCCTGAGAATGTGGAGTTGGTGGCATGTGAAACCCGCATGTGGAGCATTCGTTTGTGTGGGATGCTCTACCAGGTTCTCTCCTAGATAATGCAATGAAAGGGCACTAAGCATAGAGTGTGAAAACTGAGTTTCCTTGAGAGCTGCTTGGAAGCCTGATGGTGTGTGAAGTTAGTGAGCCAAATGGAGTTGTTCTCCCACAAGGACCACTTTGTTGATCCTTCTTCAATATGCCCTTCACCAACATGCAGTGTTTCCTTGATTGAATTAGCTCTCACACCAATATTTGCGTCTAGAGCCTTTGCATTGAGGGCTATCTGAAAACGGCTGTGGCGCTGAAGTTGCCTGTGAATGTGGAGTTGGTGGCATGTGAAACCCGCATGTGGAGCATTCGTTTGTGTGGGATGCTCACCAAGCTTCATTTCAGTCCTAGGCACTCAAAGGGCACTAAGCATAGAGTGTGAAAACTGAGTTTCCTTGATAGCTGCTTGGAAGCCTGATGGTGTGTGAAGTTAGTGAGCCAAATGGAGTTGTTCTCCCACAAGAACCACTCGGCTGATCCTTCTTCAATATGCCCTTCACCAACATGCAGTGTTTCCTTGATTGAATTAGCTCTCACACCAATATTTGCGTCTAGAGCCTTTGCATGGAGGGTTGTCTGAAAATGGCTTTGGCGCTGAAGTTACCTGAGAATGTGGAGTTGGTGGCATGTGAAACCCGCATGTGGAGCATTCGTTTGTGTGGGATGCTCACCAAGCTTCATTTCAGTCCTAGGCACTCAAAGGGCACTAAGCATAGAGTGTGAAACTGAGTTTCCTTGAGAGCTGCTGGGAAGCCTGATGGTGTGTGAAGTTAGTGAGCCAAATGGAGTTGTTCTCCCACAAGAACCACTCGGCTGATCCTTCTTCAATATGCCCTTCACAAACATGCAGTGTTTCCTTGATTGAATTAGCTCTCACACCAATATTTGTGCTTAGAGCCTTTGCATTGTGGGCTATCTGAAAACGGCTGTGGCGCTGAAGTTGCCTGTGAATGTGGAGTTGGTGGCATGTGAAACCCGCATGTGGAGCATTCGTTTGTGTGGGATGCTCACCAAGCTTCATTTCAGTCCTAGGCACTCAAAGGGCACTAAGCATAGAGTGTGAAAACTGAGTTTCCTTGAGAGCTGCTGGGAAGCCTGATGGTGTGTGAAGTTAGTGAGCCAAATGGAGTTGTTCTCCCACAAGAACCACTTTGTTGATCCTTCTTCAATATGCCCTTCACCAACATGCAGTGTTTCCTTGATTGAATTAGCTCTCACACCAATATTTGCGTCTAGAGCCTTTGCATTGAGGGCTATCTGAAAACGGCTGTGGCGCTGAATTTGCCTGAGAATGTGGAGTTGGTGGCATGTGAAACCCGCATGTGGAGCATTCGTTTGTGTGGGATGCTCACCAAGCTTCATTTCTGTCCTAGGCACTCAAAGGGCACTAAGCGTAGAGTGTGAAAACTGAGTTTCCTTGAGAGCTGCTGGGAAGCCTGATGGTGTGTGAAGTTAGTGAGCCAAATGGAGTTGTTCTCCCACAAGAACCACTCGGCTGATCCTTCTTCAATATGCCCTTCACCAACATGCAGTGTTTCCTTGAATGAATTAGCTCTCACACCAATATTTGGGCCTAGAGCCTTTGCATTGAGGGCTATTTGAAAACGGCTGTGGCGCTGAAGTTGCCTGAGAATGTGGAGTTGGTGGCATGTGAAACCCGCATGTGGAGCATTCGTTTGTGTGGGATGCTCTAACAGATTCAATCCTAGATAATGCACTCAAAGGGCACTAAGCATAGAGTGTGAAAACTGAGTTTCCTTGAGAGCTGCTTGGAAGCCTGATGGTGTGTGAAGTTAGTGAGCCAAATGGAGTTGTTCTCCAACAAGAACCACTCGGCTGATCCTTCTTCAATATGCCCTTCACCAACATGCAGTGTTTCCTTGATTGAATTAGCTCTCACACCAATATTTGCGTCTAGAGCCTTTGCATTGAGGGCTATCTGAAAACGGCTGTGGCGCTGAAGTTGCCTGAGAATGTGGAGTTGGTGGCATGTGAAACCCGCATGTGGAGCATTCGTTTGTGTGGGATGCTCTACGAGATTCAATCCTAGATAATGCACTCAAAGGGCACTAAGCATAGAGTGTGAAAACTGAGTTTCCTTGAGAGCTGCTTGGAAGCCTGATGGTGTGTGAAGTTAGTGAGCCAAATGGAGTTGTTCTCCCACAAGAACCACTCGGCTGATCCTTCTTCAATATGCCCTTCACCAACATGCAGTGTTTCCTTGATTGAATTAGCTCTCACACCAATATTTGCGTCTAGAGCCTTTGCATTGAGGGCTATCTGAAAACGGCTGTGGCGCTGAAGTTGTGTGAAAATGTGGAGTTGGTGGCATGTGAAACCCGCATGTGGAGCATTCGTTTGTGTGGGATGTTCGCCAAGTTTCATTTCAGTCCTGGCACACAAGGGGCACTAAGCATAGAGTGTGAAAACTGAGTTTCCTTGAGAGCTGCTTGGAAGCCTGATGGTGTGTGAAGTTAGTGAGCCAAATGGAGTTGTTCTCCCACAAGAACCACTCGGCTGATCCTTCTTCAATATGCCCTTCACCAACATGCAGTGTTTCCTTGATTGAATTAGCTCTCACACCAATATTTGTGCTTAGACCTTTGCATTGAGGGCTATCTGAAAACGGCTGTGGCGCTGAAGTTGCGTTAAAATGTGGAGTTGGTGGCATGTGAAACCCGCATGTAGAGCATTCATTTGTGTGGGATGCTCACCAAGCTTCATTTCAGTCCTAGGCACTCAAAGGGCACTAAGCATAGAGTGTGAAAACTGAGTTTCCTTGAGAGCTGCTTGGAAGCCTGATGGTGTGTGAAGTTAGTGAGCCAAATGGAGTTGTTCTCACACAAGAACCACTCGGCTGAACCTTCTTCAATATGCCCTTCACCAACATGCATTGTTTCCTTGATTGAATTAGCTCTCACACCAATATTTGCGTCTAGAGCCTTTGCATTGAGGGCTATCTGAAAATGGCTGTGGCGCTGAAGTTGCCTGAGAATGTGGAGTTGGTGGCATGTGAAACCCGCATGTGGAGCATTCGTTTGTGTGGGATGCTCACCAAGCTTCATTTCAGTCCTAGGCACTCAAAGGGCACTAAGCATAGAGTGTGGAAACTGAGTTTCCTTGAGAGCTGCTTGGAAGCCTGATGGTGTGTGAAGTTAGTGAGCCAAATGGAGTTGTTCTCCCACAAGATCCACTCGGCTGAACCTTCTTCAATATGCCCTTCACCAACATGCAGTGTTTCCTTGATTGAATTAGCTCTCACACCAATATTTGCGTCTAGAGCCTTTGCATGGAGGGCTGTCTGAAAATGGCTTTGGGGCTGAAGTTACCTGAGAATGTGGAGTTGGTGGCATGTGAAACCCGCATGTGGAGCATTCGTTTGTGTGGGATGCTCACCAAGCTTCATTTCAGTCCTAGGCACTCAAAGGGCACTAAGCATAGAGTGTGGAAACTGAGTTTCCTTGAGAGCTGCTTGGAAGCCTGATGGTGTGTGAAGTTAGTGAGCCAAATGGAGTTGTTCTCCCACAAGGACCACTCGGCTGATCCTTCTTCAATATGCCCTTCACCAACATGCAGTGTTTCCTTCATTGAATTAGCTCTCACACCAATATTTGCGTCTAGAGCCTTTGCATTGTGGGCTATCTGAAAACGGCTGTGGCGCTGAAGTTGCCTGTGAATGTGGAGTTGGTGGCATGTGAAACCCGCATGTGGAGCATTGGTTTGTGTGGGATGCTCACCAAGCTTCATTTCAGTCCTAGGCACTCAAAGGGCACTAAGCATAGAGTGTGAAAACTGAGTTTCCTTGAGAGCTGCTTGGAAGCCTGATGGTGTGTGAAGTTAGTGAGCCAAATGGAGTTGTTCTCCCACAAGGACCACTCGGCTGAACCTTCTTCAATATGCCCTTCACCAACATGCAGTGTTTCCTTGATTGAATTAGCTCTCACACCAATATTTGCGTCTAGAGCCTTTGCATTAAGGGCTATCTGAAAACGGCTGTTGCGCTGAAGTTGCCTGTGAATGTGGAGTTGGTGGCATGTGAAACCCGCATGTGGAGCATTCGTTTGTGTGGGATGCTCACCAAGCTTCATTTCAGTCCTAGGCACTCAAAGGGCACTAAGCATAGAGTGTGGAAACTGAGTTTCCTTGAGAGCTGCTTGGAAGCCTGATGGTGTGTGAAGTTAGTGAGCCAAATGGAGTTGTTCTCCCACAAGGACCACTCGGCTGATCCTTCTTCAATATGCCCTTCACCAACATGCAGTGTTTCCTTGATTGAATTAGCTCTCACACCAATATTTGTGCTTAGAGCCTTTGCATTGAGGGCTATCTGAAAGCGGCTGTTCGCTGAAGTTGTTTGTGAATGTGGAGTTGGTGGCATGTGAAACCTGCATGTGTAACATTCGTTTGTGTGGGATGCTCTAAAAGGTTCATTCCTAGATAATTCACTCAAAGGGCACTAAGCATAGAGTGTGAAAACTGAGTTTCCTTGAGAGCTGCTTGGAGCCTAATGGTGTGTGAAGTTAGTGAGCCAAATGGAGTTGTTCTCGCACAAGGACCACTTTGTTGATCCTTCTTCAATATGCCCTTCACCAACATGCAGTGTTTCCTTGATTGAATTAGCTCTCACACCAATATTTGCGTCTAGAGCCTTTGCATTGAGGGCTGTCTGAAAATGGCTGTGGCGCTGAAGTTGCCTGTGAATGTGGAATTGGGTGGCATGTGAAACCCGCATGTGGAGCATTCGTTTGTGTGGGAAGCTCACCAAGCTTCATTTCAGTCCTAGGCACTCAAAGGGCACTAAGCATAGAGTGTGAAAACTGAGTTTCCTTGAGAGCTGCTTGGAAGCCTGATGGTGTGTGAAGTTAGTGAGCCAAATGGAGTTGTTCTCCCACAAGGACCACTCGGCTGATCCTTCTTCAATATGCCCTTCACCAACATGCAGTGTTTCCTTCATTGAATTAGCTCTCACACCAATATTTGCGTCTAGAGCCTTTGCATTGTGGGCTATCTGATAACGGCTGTGGCGCTGAAGTTGCCTGTGAATGTGGAGTTGGTGGCATGTGAAACCCGCATGTGGAGCATTGGTTTGTGTGGGATGCTCACCAAGCTTCATTTCAGTCCTAGGCACACAAAGGGCACTAAGCATAGAGTGTGAAAACTGAGTTTCCTTGAGAGCTGCTTGGAAGACTGATGGTGTGTGAAGTTAGTGAGCCAAATGGAGTTGTTCTCCCACAAGGACCACTCGGCTGAACCTTCTTCAATATGCCCTTCACCAACATGCAGTGTTTCCTTGATTGAATTAGCTTCTCACACCAATATTTGTGCTTAGAGCCTTTGCATTGAGGGCTATCTGAAAACGGCTGTGGCGCTGAAGTTGCCTGTGAATGTGGAGTTGGTGGCATGTGAAACCCGCATGTGGAGCATTCGTTTGTGTGGGATGCTCACCAAGCTTCATTTCAGTCCTTGGCACTCAAAGGGCACTAATCATAGAGTGTGAAAACTGAGTTTCCTTGATAGCTGCTTGGAAGCCTGATGGTGTGTGAAGTTAGTGAGCCAAATGGAGTTGTTCTCCCACAAGATCCACTCGGCTGAACCTTCTTCAATATGCCCTTCACCAACATGCAGTGTTTCCTTGATTGAATTAGCTCTCACACCAATATTTGCGTCTAGAGCCTTTGCATGGAGGGCTGTCTGAAAATGGCTGTGGCGCTGAAGTTACCTGTGAATGTGGAGTTGGTGGCATGTGAAACCCGCATGTGGAGCATTCGTTTGTGTGGGATGTTCACCAAGCTTCATTTCAGTCCTAGGCACTCAAAGGGCACTAAGCATAGAGTGTGAAAACTGAGTTTCCTTGAGAGCTGCTTGGAAGCCTGATGGTGTGTGAAGTTAGTGAGCCAAATGGAGTTGTTCTCCCACAAGAACCACTCGGCTGATCCTTCTTCAATATGCCCTTCACCAACATGCAGTGTTTCCTTGATTGAATTAGCTCTCACACCAATATTTGCGTCTAGAGCCTTTGCATTGAGGGCTATCTGAAAGCGGCTGTTCGCTGAAGTTGTTTGTGAATGTGGAGTTGGTGGCATGTGAAACCTGCATGTGTAACATTCGTTTGTGTGGGATGCTCTAAAAGGTTCATTCCTAGATAATTCACTCAAAGGGCACTAAGCATAGAGTGTGAAAACTGAGTTTCCTTGAGAGCTGCTTGGAGCCTGATGGTGTGTGAAGTTAGTGAGCCAAATGGAGTTGTTCTCGCACAAGGACCACTTTGTTGATCCTTCTTCAATATGCCCTTCACCAACATGCAGTGTTTCCTTCATTGAATTAGCTCTCACACCAATATTTGCGTCTAGAGCCTTTGGCATTGAGGGCTGTCTGAAAATGGCTGTGGCGCTGAAGTTGCCTGTGAATGTGGAATTGGTGGCATGTGAAACCCGCATGTGGAGCATTCGTTTGTGTGGGAAGCTCACCAAGCTTCATTTCAGTCCTAGGCACTCAAAGGGCACTAAGCATAGAGTGTGGAAACTGAGTTTCCTTGAGAGCTGCTTGGAAGCCTGATGGTGTGTGAAGTTAGTGAGCCAAATGGAGTTGTTCTCCCACAAGGACCACTCGGCTGATCCTTCTTCAATATGCCCTTCACCAACATGCAGTGTTTCCTTCATTGAATTAGCTCTCACACCAATATTTGCGTCTAGAGCCTTTGTATTGTGGGCTATCTGAAAACGGCTGTGGCGCTGAAGTTGCCTGTGAATGTGGAGTTGCTGGCATGTGAAACCCGCATGTGGAGCATTGGTTTGTGTGGGATGCTCACCAAGCTTCATTTCAGTCCTAGGCACTCAAAGGGCACTAAGCATAGAGTGTGAAAACTGAGTTTCCTTGAGAGCTGCTTGGAAGACTGATGGTGTGTGAAGTTAGTGAGCCAAATGGAGTTGTTCTCCCACAAGGACCACTCGGCTGAACCTTCTTCAATATGCCCTTCACCAACATGCAGTGTTTCCTTGATTGAATTAGCTCTCACACCAATATTTGCGTCTAGAGCCTTTGCATTGAGGGCTGTCTGAAAATGGCTGTGGCGCTGAAGTTGCCTGTGAATGTGGAATTGGTGGCATGTGAAACCCGCATGTGGAGCATTCGTTTGTGTGGGAAGCTCACCAAGCTTCATTTCAGTCCTAGGCACTCAAAGGGCACTAAGCATAGAGTGTGGAAACTGAGTTTCCTTGAGAGCTGCTTGGAAGCCTGATGGTGTGTGAAGTTAGTGAGCCAAATGGAGTTGTTCTCCCACAAGAACCACTCGGCTGATCCTTCTTCAATATGCCCTTCACCAACATGCAGTGTTTCCTTGATTGAATTAGCTCTCACACCAATATTTGCGTCTAGAGCCTTTGCATTGAGGGCTATCTGAAAGCGGCTGTTCGCTGAAGTTGTTTGTGAATGTGGAGTTGGTGGCATGTGAAACCTGCATGTGTAACATTCGTTTGTGTGGATGCTCTAAAAGGTTCATTCCTAGATAATTCACTCAGAGGGCACTAAGCATAGAGTGTGAAAACTGAGTTTCCTTGAGAGCTGCTTGGAGCCTGATGGTGTGTGAAGTTAGTGAGCCAAATGGAGTTTTTCTCGCACAAGGACCACTTTGTTGATCCTTCTTCAATATGCCCTTCACCAACATGCAGTGTTTCCTTCATTGAATTAGCTCTCACACCAATATTTGCGTCTAGAGCCTTTGCATTGAGGGCTATCTGAAAACGGCTGTGGCGCTGAAGTTGCCTGTGAATGTGGAGTTGGTGGCATGTGAAACCCGCATGTGGAGCATTCGTTTGTGTGGGATGCTCACCAAGCTTCATTTCAGTCCTTGGCACTCAAAGGGCACTAATCATAGAGTGTGAAAACTGAGTTTCCTTGAGAGCTGCTTGGAAGCCTGATGGTGTGTGAAGTTAGTGAGCCAAATGGAGTTGTTCTCCCACAAGATCCACTCGGCTGATCCTTCTTCAATATGCCCTTCACCAACATGCAGTGTTTCCTTGATTGAATTAGCTCTCAGACCAATATTTGCGTCTAGAGCCTTTGCATTGAGGGCTATCTGAAAACGGCTGTGGCGCTGAAGTTGCCTGTGAATGTGGAGTTGGTGGCATGTGAAACCCGCATGTGGAGCATTCGTTTGTGTGGGATGCTCACCAAGCTTCATTTCAGTCCTTGGCACTCAAAGGGCACTAATCATAGAATGTGAAAACTGAGTTTCCTTGATAGCTGCTTGGAAGCCTGATGGTGTGTGAAGTTAGTGAGCCAAATGGAGTTGTTCTCCCACAAGATCCACTCGGCTGAACCTTCTTCTATATGCCCTTCACCAACATGCAGTGTTTCCTTGATTGAATTAGCTCTCACACCTATATTTGCGTCTAGAGCCTTTGCATGGAGAGCTGTCTGAAAATGGCTTTGGGGCTGAAGTTACCTGAGAATGTGGAGTTGGTGGCATGTGAAACCCGCATGTGGAGCATTCGTTTGTGTGGGATGCTCAGCAAGCTTCATTTCAGTCCTAGGCACTCAAAGGGCACTAAGCATAGAGTGTGAAAACTGAGTTTCCTTGAGAGCTGCTTGGAAGCCTGATGGTGTGTGAAGTTAGTGAGCCAAATGGAGTTGTTCTCCCACAAGAACCACTCGGCTGATCCTTCTTCAATATGCCCTTCACCAACATGCAGTGTTTCCTTGATTGAATTAGCTCTCACACCAATATTTGCGTCTAGAGCCTTTGCATTGAGGGCTATCTGAAAGCGGCTGTTCGCTGAAGTTGTTTGTGAATGTGGAGTTGGTGGCATGTGAAACCTGCATGTGTAACATTCGTTTGTGTGGATGCTCTAAAAGGTTCATTCCTAGATAATTCACTCAAAGGGCACTAAGCATAGAGTGTGAAAACTGAGTTTCCTTGAGAGCTGCTTGGAGCCTGATGGTGTGTGAAGTTAGTGAGCCAAATGGAGTTGTTCTCGCACAAGGACCACTTTGTTGATCCTTCTTCAATATGCCCTTCACCAACATGCAGTGTTTCCTTCATTGAATTAGCTCTCACACCAATATTTGCGTCTAGAGCCTTTGCATGGAGGGCTGTCTGAAAATGGCTGTGGCGCTGAAGTTGCCTGTGAATGTGGAGTTGGTGGCATGTGAAACCCGCATGTGGAGCATTCGTTTGTGTGGGAAGCTCACCAAGCTTCATTTCAGTCCTAGGCACTCAAAGGGCACTAAGCATAGAGTGTGAAAACTGAGTTTCCTTGAGAGCTGCTTGGAGCCTGATGGTGTGTGAAGTTAGTGAGCCAAATGGAGTTGTTCTCCCACAAGAACCACTCGGCTGATCCTTCTTCAATATGCCCTTCACCAACATGCAGTGTTTCCTTGATTGAATTAGCTCTCACACCAATATTTGCGTCTAGAGCCTTTGCATTGAGGGCTATCTGAACTGAAGTTGCCTGTGAATGTGGAGTTGGTGGCATGTGAAACCCCGCATGTGGAGCATTCGTTTGTGTGGGATGCTCTAAAAGGTTCATTCCTAGATAATTCACTCAAAGGGCACTAAGCATAGAGTGTGAAAACTGAGTTTCCTTGATAGCTGCTTGGAAGCCTGATGGTGTGTGAAGTTAGTGAGCCAAATGGAGTTGTTCTCCCACAAGATCCACTCGGCTGAACCTTCTTCAATATGCCCTTCACCAACATGCAGTGTTTCCTTGATTGAATTAGCTCTCACACCAATATTTGCGTCTAGAGCCTTTGCATGGAGGGCTGTCTGAAAATGGCTTTGGGGCTGAAGTTACCTGAGAATGTGGAGTTGGTGGCATGTGAAACCCGCATGTGGAGCATTCGTTTGTGTGGGATGCTCACCAAGCTTCATTTCAGTCCTAGGCACTCAAAGGGCACTAAGCATAGAGTGTGAAAACTGAGTTTCCTTGAGAGCTGCTTGGAAGCCTGATGGTGTGTGAAGTTAGTGAGCCAAATGGAGTTGTTCTCCCACAAGAACCACTCGGCTGATCCTTCTTCAATATGCCCTTCACCAACATGCAGTGTTTCCTTGATTGAATTAGCTCTCACACCAATATTTGCGTCTAGAGCCTTTGCATTGAGGGCTATCTGAAAGCGGCTGTTCGCTGAAGTTGTTTGTGAATGTGGAGTTGGTGGCATGTGAAACCTGCATGTGTAACATTCGTTTGTGTGGGATGCTCTAAAAGGTTCATTCCTAGATAATTCACTCAAAGGGCACTAAGCATAGAGTGTGAAAACTGAGTTTCCTTGAGAGCTGCTTGGAGCCTGATGGTGTGTGAAGTTAGTGAGCCAAATGGAGTTGTTCTCGCACAAGGACCACTTTGTTGATCCTTCTTCAATATGCCCTTCACCAACATGCAGTGTTTCCTTCATTGAATTAGCTCTCACACCAATATTTGCGTCTAGAGCCTTTGCATGGAGGGCTGTCTGAAAATGGCTGTGGCGCTGAAGTTGCCTGTGAATGTGGAGTTGGTGGCATGTGAAACCCGCATGTGGAGCATTCGTTTGTGTGGGAAGCTCACCAAGCTTCATTTCAGTCCTAGGCACTCAAAGGGCACTAAGCATAGAGTGTGAAAACTGAGTTTCCTTGAGAGCTGCTTGGAGCCTGATGGTGTGTGAAGTTAGTGAGCCAAATGGAGTTGTTCTCCCACAAGAACCACTCGGCTGATCCTTCTTCAATATGCCCTTCACCAACATGCAGTGTTTCCTTGATTGAATTAGCTCTCACACCAATATTTGCGTCTAGAGCCTTTGCATTGAGGGCTGTCTGAAAACGGCTGTGGCGCTGAAGTTGCCTGTGAATGTGGAGTTGGTGGCATGTGAAACCCGCATGTGGAGCATTCGTTTGTGTGGGAAGCTCACCAAGCTTCATTTCAGTCCTAGGCACTCAAAGGGCACTAAGCATAGAGTGTGGAAACTGAGTTTCCTTGAGAGCTGCTTGGAAGCCTGATGGTGTGTGAAGTTAGTGAGACAAATGGAGTTGTTCTCCCACAAGGACCACTCGGCTGATCCTTCTTCAATATGCCCTTCACCAACATGCAGTGTTTCCTTCATTGAATTAGCTCTCACACCAATATTTGTGCCTAGAGCCTTTGCATTGAGGGCTATCTGAAAACGGCTGTGGCGCTGAAGTTGCCTGTGAATGTGGAGTTGGTGGCATGTGAAACCCGCATGTGGAGCATTCCGTTTGTGTGGGATGCTCACCAAGCTTCTTTTCAGTCCTTGGCACTCAAAGGGCACTAATCATAGAGTGTGAAAACTGAGTTTCCTTGAGAGCTGCTTGGAAGCCTGATGGTGTGTGAAGTTAGTGAGCCAAATGGAGTTGTTCTCCCACAAGATCCACTCGGCTGAACCTTCTTCAATATGCCCTTCACCAACATGCAGTGTTTCCTTGATTGAATTAGCTCTCACACCAATATTTGCGTCTAGAGCCTTTGCATGGAGGGCTGTCTGAAAATGGCTTTGGGGCTGAAGTTACCTGAGAATGTGGAGTGGTGGCATGTGAAACCCGCATGTGGAGCATTCGTTTGTGTGGGATGCTCACCAAGCTTCATTTCAGTCCTAGGCACTCAAAGGGCACTAAGCATAGAGTGTGAAAACTGAGTTTCCTTGAGAGCTGCTTGGAAGCCTGATGGTGTGGTGAAGTTAGTGAGCCAAATGGAGTTGTTCTCCCACAAGAACCACTCGGCTGATCCTTCTTCAATATGCCCTTCACCAACATGCAGTGTTTCCTTGATTGAATTAGCTCTCACACCAATATTTGCGTCTAGAGCCTTTGCATTGAGGCCTATCTGAAAGCGGCTGTTCGCTGAAGTTGTTTGTGAATGTGGAGTTGGTGGCATGTGAAACCTGCATGTGTAACATTCGTTTGTGTGGGATGCTCTACCAGGTACATTCCTAGATAATTCACTCAAAGGGCACTAAGCATAGAGTGTGAAAACTGAGTTTCCTTGAGAGCTGCTTGGAGCCTGATGGTGTGTGAAAGTTAGTGAGCCAAATGGAGTTGTTCTCGCACAAGGACCACTTTGTTGATCCTTCTTCAATATGCCCTTCACCAACATGCAGTGTTTCCTTGATTGAATTAGCTCTCACACCAATATTTGCATCTAGAGCCTTTGCATTGAGGGCTGTCTGAAAATGGCTGTGGCGCTGAAGTTGTCCCTGTGAATGTGGAGTTGGTGGCATGTGAAACCCGCATGTGGAGCATTCGTTTGTGTGGGAAGCTCACCAAGCTTCATTTCAGTCCTAGGCACTCAAAGGGCACTAAGCATAGAGTGTGGAAACTGAGTTTCCTTGAGAGCTGCTTGGAAGCCTGATGGTGTGTGAAGTTAGTGAGCCAAATGGAGTTGTTCTCCCACAAGAACCACTCGCTGATCCTTCTTCAATATGCCCTTCACCAACATGCAGTGTTTCCTTGATTGAATTAGCTCTCACACCAATATTTGCGTCTAGAGGCTTTGCATTGAGGGCTATCTGAAAACGGCTGTGGCGCTGAAGTTACCTGAGAATGTGGAGTTGGTGGCATGTGAAACCCGCATGTGGAGCATTCGTTTGTGTGGGATGCTCTACCAGGTTCTCTCCTAGATAATGCAGTGAAAGGGCACTAAGCATAGAGTGTGAAAACTGAGTTTCCTTGAGAGCTGCTTGGAAGCCTGATGGTGTGTGAAGTTAGTGAGCCAAATGGAGTTGTTCTCCCACAAGGACCACTCGGCTGATCCTTCTTCAATATGCCCTTCACCAACATGCAGTGTTTCCTTGATTGAATTAGCTCTCACACCAATATTTGCGTCTAGAGCCTTTGCATTGAGGGCTATCTGAAAGCGGCTGTTCGCTGAAGTTGTTTGTGAATGTGGAGTTGGTGGCATGTGAAACCCGCATGTGGAACATTCGTTTGTGTAGGATGCTCTACCAGGTACATTCCTAGATAATTCACTCAAAGGGCACTAAGCATAGAGTGTGAAAACTGAGTTTCCTTGAGAGCTGCTTGGAGCCTGATGGTGTGTGAAGTTAGTGAGCCAAATGGAGTTGTTCTCCCACAAGAACCACTCGGCTGATCCTTCTTCAATATGCCCTTCACCAACATGCAGTGTTTCCTTGATTGAATTAGCTCTCACACCAATATTTGTGCCTAGAGCCTTTGCATTGAGGGCTATCTGAAAACGGCTTGTGGCGCTGAAGTTGCCTGTGGATGTGGAGTTGGTGGCATGTGAAACCCGCATGTGGAGCATTCGTTTGTGTGGGATGCTCACCAAGCTTCATTTCAGTCCTTGGCACTCAAAGGGCACTAAGCATAGAGTGTGAAAACTGAGTTTCCTTGAGAGCTGCTTGGAGCCTGATGGTGTGTGAAGTTAGTGAGCCAAATGGAGTTGTTCTCCCACAAGAACACTCGGCTGATCTTCTTCAATATGCCCTTCACCAACATGCAGTGTTTCCTTGATTGAATTAGCTCTCAGACCAATATTTGCGTCTAGAGCCTTTGCATTGAGGGCTATCTGAAAACGGCTGTGGCGCTGAAGTTGCCTGAGAATGTGGAGTTGGTGGCATGTGAAACCCGCATGTGGAGCATTCGTTTGTGTGGGATGCTCACCAAGCTTCATTTCAGTCCTAGGCACTCAAAGGGCACTAAGCATAGAGTGTGAAAACTGAGTTTCCTTGAGAGCTGCTTGGAGCCTGATGGTGTGTGAAGTTAGTGAGCCAAATGGAGTTGTTCTCCCACAAGAACCACTCGGCTGATCCTTCTTCAATATGCCCTTCACCAACATGCAGTGTTTCCTTGATTGAATTAGCTCTCACACCAATATTTGCGTCTAGAGCCTTTGCATGGAGGGCTGTCTGAAAATGGCTGTTGCGCTGAAGTTGCCTGTGAATGTGGAGTTGGTGGCATGTGAAACCCGCATGTGGAGCATTCGTTTGTGTGGGAAGCTCACCAAGCTTCATTTCAGTCCCTAGGCACTCAAAGGGCACTAAGCATAGAGTGTGGAAACTGAGTTTCCTTGAGAGCTGCTTGGAAGCCTGATGGTGTGTGAAGTTAGTGAGCCAAATGGAGTTGTTCTCCCACAAGGACCACTCGGCTGATCCTTCTTCAATATGCCCTTCACCAACATGCAGTGTTTTCCTTGATTGAATTAGCTCTCACACCAATATTTGTGCCTAGAGCCTTTGCATTGAGGGCTATCTGAAAACGGCTGTGGCGCTGAAGTTGCCTGTGAATGTGGAGTTGGTGGCATGTGAAACCCGCATGTGGAGCATTCGTTTGTGTGGGATGCTCACCAAGCTTCATTTCAGTCCTTGGCACTCAAGGGCACTAATCATAGAGTGTGAAAACTGAGTTTCCTTGAGAGCTGCTTGGAAGCCTGATGTGTTGTGAAGTTAGTGAGCCAAATGGAGTTGTTCTCCCACAAGATCCACTCGGCTGAACCTTCTTCAATATGCCCTTCACCAACATGCAGTGTTTCCTTGATTGAATTAGCTCTCACACCAATATTTGCGTCTAGAGCCTTTGCATGGAGGGCTGTCTGAAAATGGCTTTGGGGCTGAAGTTACCTGAGAATATGGAGTTGGTGGCATGTGAAACCCGCATGTGGATCATTCGTTTGTGTGGGGATGCTCACCAAGCTTCATTTCAGTCCTAGGCACTCAAAGGGCACTAAGCATAGAGTGTGAAAACTGAGTTTCCTTGAGAGCTGCTTGGAGCCTGATGGTGTGTGAAGTTAGTGAGCCAAATGGAGTTGTTCTCCCACAAGAACCACTCGGCTGATCCTTCTTCAATATGCCCTTCACCAACATGCAGTGTTTCCTTGATTGAATTAGCTCTCACACCAATATTTGTGCCTAGAGCCTTTGCATTGAGGGCTATCTGAAAACGGCTGTGGCGCTGAAGTTGCCTGTGGATGTGGAGTTGGTGGCATGTGAAACCCGCATGTGGAGCATTCGTTTGTGTGGGAAGCTCACCAAGCTTCATTTCAGTCCTAGGCACTCAAAGGGCACTAAGCATAGAGTGTGGAAACTGAGTTTCCTTGAGAGCTGCTTGGAAGTCTGATGGTGTGTGAAGTTAGTGAGCCAAATGGAGTTGTTCTCCCACAAGGACCATTCGGCTGATCCTTCATCAATATGCCTTCACCAACATGCAGTGTTTCCTTGATTGAATTAGCTCTCACACCAATATTTGTGCCTAGAGCCTTTGCATTGAGGGCTATCTGAAAACGGCTGTTGCGCTGAAGTTGCCTGTGAATGTGGAGTTGGTGGCATGTGAAACCCGCATGTGGAGCATTCGTTTGTGTGGATGCTCACCAAGCTTCATTTCAGTCCTAGGCACTCAAAGGGCACTAATCATAGAGTGTGAAAAACTGAGTTTCCTTGAGAGCTGCTTGGAAGCCTGATGGTTGTGTGAAGTTAGTGAGCCAAATGGAGTTGTTCTCCCACAAGATCCACTCGGCTGATCCTTCTTCAATATGCCTTCACCAACATGCAGTGTTTCCTTGATTGAATTAGCTCTCACACCAATATTTGCGTCTAGAGCCTTTGCATGGAGGGCTGTCTGAAAATGGCTTTGGGGCTGAAGTTACCTGAGAATGTGGAGTTGGTGGCATGTGAAACCCGCATGTGGAGCATTCGTTTGTGTGGGATGCTCACCAAGCTTCATTTCAGTCCTAGGCACTCAAAGGGCACTAAGCATAGAGTGTGAAAACTGAGTTTCTTGAGAGCTGCTTGGAAGCCTGATGGTGTGTGAAGTTAGTGAGCCAAATGGAGTTGTTCTCCCACAAGAACCACTCGGCTGATCCTTCTTCAATATGCCCTTCAGCAAACATGCAGTGTTTCCTTGATTGAATTAGCTCTCACACCAATATTTGCGTCTAGAGCCTTTGCATTGAGGGCTATCTGAAAGCGGCTGTTCGCTGAAGTTGTTTGTGAATGTGGAGTTGGTGGCATGTGAAACCTGCATGTGGAACATTCATTTGTGCAGGATGCTCTACCAGGTACATTCCTAGATAATTCACTCAAAGGGCACTAAGCATAGAGTGTGAAAACTGAGTTTCCTTGAGAGCTGCTTGGAGCCTGATGGTGTGTGAAGTTAGTGAGCCAAATGGAGTTGTTCTCGCACAAGGACCACTTTGTTGATCCTTCTTCAATATGCCCTTCACCAACATGCAGTGTTTCCTTGATTGAATTAGCTCTCACACCAATATTTGTGCTTAGAGCCTTTGCATTGAGGGCTGTCTGAAAATGGCTGTGGCGCTGAAGTTGCCTGTGAATGTGGAGTTGGTGGCATGTGAAACCCGCATGTGGAGCATTCGTTTGTGTGGGAAGCTCACCAAGCTTCATTTCAGTCCTAGGCACTCAAAGGGCACTAAGCATAGAGTGTGGAAACTGGGTTTCCTTGAGAGCTGCTTGGAAGCCTGATGGTGTGTGAAGTTAGTGAGCCAAATGGAGTTGTTCTCCCACAAGGACCACTCGGCTGATCCTTCTTCCTTCAATATGCCCTTCACCAACATGCAGTGTTTCCTTGATTGAATTAGCTCTCACACCAATATTTGCGTCTAGAGCCTTTGCATTGTGGGCTATCTGAAAACGGCTGTGGCGCTGAAGTTACCTGAGAATGTGGAGTTGGTGGCATGTGAAACCCGCATGTGGAGCATTCGTTTGTGTGGGATGCTCACCAAGCTTCATTTCAGTCCTAGGCACTCAAAGGGCACTAAGCATAGAGTGTGAAAACTGAGTTTCCTTGAGAGCTGCTTGGAAGCCTGATGGTGTGTGAAGTTAGTGAGCCAAATGGAGTTGTTCTCCCACAAGAACCACTCGGCTGATCCTTCTTCAATATGCCCTTCACCAACATGCAGTGTTTCCTTCATTGAATTAGCACTCACACCAATATTTGCGTCTAGAGCCTTTACATTGAGGGCTATCTGAAAACGGCTCTGTGGCGCTGAAGTTGCCTGTGAATGTGGAGTTGGTGGCATGTGAAACCCGCATGTGGAGCATTCGTTTGTGTGGGAAGCTCACCAAGCTTCATTTCAGTCCTAGGCACTCAAAGGGCACTAAGCATAGAGTGTGGAAACTGAGTTTCCTTGAGAGCTGCTTGGAAGCCTGATGGTGTGTGAAGTTAGTGAGCCAAATGGAGTTGTTCTCCCACAAGAACCACTCGGCTGATCCTTCTTCAATATGCCCTTCACCAACATGCAGTGTTTCCTTGATTGAATTAGCTCTCACACCAATATTTGCGTCTAGAGGCTTTGCATTGAGGGCTATCTGAAAACGGCTGTGGCGCTGAAGTTACCTGAGAATGTGGAGTTGGTGGCATGTGAAACCCGCATGTGGAGCATTCGTTTGTGTGGGATGCTCTACCAGGTTCTCTCCTAGATAATGCAGTGAAAGGGCACTAAGCATAGAGTGTGAAAACTGAGTTTCCTTGAGAGCTGCTTGGAAGCCTGATGGTGTGTGAAGTTAGTGAGCCAAATGGAGTTGTTCTCCCACAAGGACCACTCGGCTGATCCTTCTTCAATATGCCCTTCAGCAACATGCAGTGTTTCCTTGATTGAATTAGCTCTCACACCAATATTTGCGTCTAGAGCCTTTGCATTGAGGGCTATCTGAAAGCGGCTGTTCGCTGAAGTTGTTTGTGAATGTGGAGTTGGTGGCATGTGAAACCCGCATGTGGAACATTCGTTTGTGTAGGATGCTCTACCAGGTACATTCCTAGATAATTCACTCAAAGGGCACTAAGCATAGAGTGTGAAAACTGAGTTTCCTTGAGAGCTGCTTGGAGCCTGATGGTGTGTGAAGTTAGTGAGCCAAATGGAGTTGTTCTCCCACAAGAACCACTCGGCTGATCCTTCTTCAATATGCCCTTCACCAACATGCAGTGTTTCCTTGATTGAATTAGCTCTCACACCAATATTTGTGCCTAGAGCCTTTGCATTGAGGGCTATCTGAAAACGGCTGTGGCGCTGAAGTTGCCTGTGGATGTGGAGTTGGTGGCATGTGAAACCCGCATGTGGAGCATTCGTTTGTGTGGGATGCTCACCAAGCTTCATTTCAGTCCTTGGCACTCAAAGGGCACTAAGCATAGAGTGTGAAAACTGAGTTTCCTTGAGAGCTGCTTGGAGCCTGATGGTGTGTGAAGTTAGTGAGCCAAATGGAGTTGTTCTCCCACAAGAACCACTCGGCTGATCCTTCTTCAATATGCCCCTTCACCAACATGCAGTGTTTCCTTGATTGAATTAGCTCTCAGACCAATATTTGCGTCTAGAGCCTTTGCATTGAGGGCTATCTGAAAACGGCTGTGGCGCTGAAGTTGCCTGAGAATGTGGAGTTGGTGGCATGTGAAACCCGCATGTGGAGCATTCGTTTGTGTGGGATGCTCACCAAGCTTCATTTCAGTCCTAGGCACTCAAAGGGCACTAAGCATAGAGTGTGAAAACTGAGTTTCCTTGAGAGCTGCTTGGAGCCTGATGGTGTGTGAAGTTAGTGAGCCAAATGGAGTTGTTCTCCCACAAGAACCACTCGGCTGATCCTTCTTCAATATGCCCTTCACCAACATGCAGTGTTTCCTTGATTGAATTAGCTCTCACACCAATATTTGCGTCTAGAGCCTTTGCATGGAGGGCTGTCTGAAAATGGCTGTTGCGCTGAAGTTGCCTGTGAATGTGGAGTTGGTGGCATGTGAAACCCGCATGTGGAGCATTCGTTTGTGTGGGAAGCTCACCAAGCTTCATTTCAGTCCTAGGCACTCAAAGGGCACTAAGCATAGAGTGTGGAAACTGAGTTTCCTTGAGAGCTGCTTGGAAGCCTGATGGTGTGTGAAGTTAGTGAGCCAAATGGAGTTGTTCTCCCACAAGGACCACTCGGCTGATCCTTCTTCAATATTGCCCTTCACCAACATGCAGTGTTTCCTTGATTGAATTAGCTCTCACACCAATATTTGTGCCTAGAGCCTTTGCATTGAGGGCTATCTGAAAACGGCTGTGGCGCTGAAGTTGCCTGTGAATGTGGAGTTGGTGGCATGTGAAACCCGCATGTGGAGCATTCGTTTGTGTGGGATGCTCACCAAGCTTCATTTCAGTCCTTGGCACTCAAAGGGCACTAATCATAGAGTGTGAAAACTGAGTTTCCTTGAGAGCTGCTTGGAAGCCTGATGGTGTGTGAAGTTAGTGAGCCAAATGGAGTTGTTCTCCCACAAGATCCACTCGGCTGAACCTTCTTCAATATGCCCTTCACCAACATGCAGTGTTTCCTTGATTGAATTAGCTCTCACACCAATATTTGCGTCTAGA
Source organism: Ochotona princeps (assembly GCF_030435755.1). Classification (NCBI taxonomy): domain Eukaryota; kingdom Metazoa; phylum Chordata; class Mammalia; order Lagomorpha; family Ochotonidae; genus Ochotona; species Ochotona princeps. The sequence continues at coordinate 77,265 of NW_026699738.1, read as the reverse complement.
GCCTTTGCATGGAGGGCTGTCTGAAAATGGCTTTGGGGCTGAAGTTACCTGAGAATATGGAGTTGGTGGCATGTGAAACCCGCATGTGGATCATTCGTTTGTGTGGGATGCTCTACCAGGTACATTCCTAGATAATTCACTCAAAGGGCACTAAGCATAGAGTGTGAAAACTGAGTTTCCTTGAGAGCTGCTTGGAGCCTGATGGTGTGTGAAGTTAGTGAGCCAAATGGAGTTGTTCTCCCACAAGAACCACTCGGCTGATCCTTCTTCAATATGCCCTTCACCAACATGCAGTGTTTCCTTGATTGAATTAGCTCTCACACCAATATTTGTGCCTAGAGCCTTTGCATTGAGGGCTATCTGAAAACGGCTGTGGCGCTGAAGTTGCCTGTGGATGTGGAGTTGGTGGCATGTGAAACCCGCATGTGGAGCATTCGTTTGTGTGGGAAGCTCACCAAGCTTCATTTCAGTCCTAGGCACTCAAAGGGCACTAAGCATAGAGTGTGGAAACTGAGTTTCCTTGAGAGCTGCTTGGAAGTCTGATGGTGTGTGAAGTTAGTGAGCCAAATGGAGTTGTTCTCCCACAAGGACCATTCGGCTGATCCTTCATCAATATGCCCTTCACCAACATGCAGTGTTTCCTTGATTGAATTAGCTCTCACACCAATATTTGTGCCTAGAGCCTTTGCATTGAGGGCTATCTGAAAACGGCTGTTGCGCTGAAGTTGCCTGTGAATGTGGAGTTGGTGGCATGTGAAACCCGCATGTGGAGCATTCGTTTGTGTGGGATGCTCACCAAGCTTCATTTCAGTCCTTGGCACTCAAAGGGCACTAATCATAGAGTGTGAAAACTGAGTTTCCTTGAGAGCTGCTTGGAAGCCTGATGGTGTGTGAAGTTAGTGAGCCAAATGGAGTTGTTCTCCCACAAGATCCACTCGGCTGATCCTTCTTCAATATGCCCTTCACCAACATGCAGTGTTTCCTTGATTGAATTAGCTCTCACACCAATATTTGCGTCTAGAGCCTTTGCATGGAGGGCTGTCTGAAAATGGCTTTGGGGCTGAAGTTACCTGAGAATGTGGAGTTGGTGGCATGTGAAACCCGCATGTGGAGCATTCGTTTGTGTGGGATGCTCACCAAGCTTCATTTCAGTCCTAGGCACTCAAAGGGCACTAAGCATAGAGTGTGAAAACTGAGTTTCCTTGAGAGCTGCTTGGAAGCCTGATGGTGTGTGACGTTAGTGAGCCAAATGGAGTTGTTCTCCCACAAGAACCACTCGGCTGATCCTTCTTCAATATGCCCTTCAGCAACATGCAGTGTTTCCTTGATTGAATTAGCTCTCACACCAATATTTGCGTCTAGAGCCTTTGCATTGAGGGCTATCTGAAAGCGGCTGTTCGCTGAAGTTGTTTGTGAATGTGGAGTTGGTGGCATGTGAAACCTGCATGTGGAACATTCATTTGTGCAGGATGCTCTACCAGGTACATTCCTAGATAATTCACTCAAAGGGCACTAAGCATAGAGTGTGAAAACTGAGTTTCCTTGAGAGCTGCTTGGAGCCTGATGGTGTGTGAAGTTAGTGAGCCAAATGGAGTTGTTCTCGCACAAGGACCACTTTGTTGATCCTTCTTCAATATGCCCTTCACCAACATGCAGTGTTTCCTTGATTGAATTAGCTCTCACACCAATATTTGTGCTTAGAGCCTTTGCATTGAGGGCTGTCTGAAAATGGCTGTGGCGCTGAAGTTGCCTGTGAATGTGGAGTTGGTGGCATGTGAAACTCGCATGTGGAGCATTCGTTTGTGTGGGAAGCTCACCAAGCTTCATTTCAGTCCTAGGCACTCAAAGGGCACTAAGCATAGAGTGTGGAAACTGGGTTTCCTTGAGAGCTGCTTGGAAGCCTGATGGTGTGTGAAGTTAGTGAGCCAAATGGAGTTGTTCTCCCACAAGGACCACTCGGCTGATCCTTCTTCAATATGCCCTTCACCAACATGCAGTGTTTCCTTGATTGAATTAGCTCTCACACCAATATTTGCGTCTAGAGCCTTTGCATTGTGGGCTATCTGAAAACGGCTGTGGCGCTGAAGTTACCTGAGAATGTGGAGTTGGTGGCATGTGAAACCCGCATGTGGAGCATTCGTTTGTGTGGGATGCTCACCAAGCTTCATTTCAGTCCTAGGCACTCAAAGGGCACTAAGCATAGAGTGTGAAAACTGAGTTTCCTTGAGAGCTGCTTGGAAGCCTGATGGTGTGTGAAGTTAGTGAGCCAAATGGAGTTGTTCTCCCACAAGAACCACTCGGCTGATCCTTCTTCAATATGCCCTTCACCAACATGCAGTGTTTCCTTCATTGAATTAGCACTCACACCAATATTTGCGTCTAGAGCCTTTACATTGAGGGCTATCTGAAAACGGCTGTGGCGCTGAAGTTGCCTGTGAATGTGGAGTTGGTGGCATGTGAAACCCGCATGTGGAGCATTCGTTTGTGTGGGATGCTCTACCAGGTTCTCTCCTAGATAATGCAGTGAAAGGGCACTAAGCATAGAGTGTGAAAACTGAGTTTCCTTGAGAGCTGCTTGGAGCCTGATGGTGTGTGAAGTTAGTGAGCCAAATGGAGTTGTTCTCCCACAAGAACCACTCGGCTGATCCTTCTTCAATATGCCCTTCACCAACATGCAGTGTTTCCTTGATTGAATTAGCTCTCACACCAATATTTGTGCCTAGAGCCTTTGCATTGAGGGCTATCTGAAAACGGCTGTGGCGCTGAAGTTGCCTGTGGATGTGGAGTTGGTGGCATGTGAAACCCGCATGTGGAGCATTCGTTTGTGTGGGATGCTCACCAAGCTTCATTTCAGTCCTAGGCACACAAAGGGCACTAAGCATAGAGTGTGGAAACTGAGTTTCCTTGAGAGCTGCTTGGAAGCCTGATGGTGTGTGAAGTTAGTGAGCCAAATGGAGTTGTTCTCCCACAAGAACCACTCGGCTGATCCTTCTTCAATATGCCCTTCACCAACATGCAGTGTTTCCTTGATTGAATTAGCTCTCAGACCAATATTTGCGTCTAGAGCCTTTGCATTGAGGGCTATCTGAAAACGGCTGTGGCGCTGAATTTACCTGAGAATGTGGAGTTGGTGGCATGTGAAACCCGCATGTGGAGCATTCGTTTGTGTGGGATGCTCACCAAGCTTCATTTCAGCCCTAGGCAATCAAAGGGCACTAAGCATAGAGTGTGAAAACTGAGTTTCCTTGAGAGCTGCTTGGAGCCTGATGGTGTGTGAAGTTAGTGAGCCAAATGGAGTTGTTCTCCCACAAAAACCACTCGGCTGATCCTTCTTCAATATGCCCTTCACCAACATGCAGTGTTTCCTTCATTGAATTAGCTCTCACACCAATATTTGCGTCTAGAGCCTTTGCATTGAGGGCTATCTGAAAACGGCTGTGGCGCTGAAGTTGCCTGAGAATGTGGAGTTGGTGGCATGTGAAACCCGCATGTGGAGCATTCGTTTGTGTGGGATGCTCTACCAGGTTCTCTCCTAGATAATGCAGTGAAAGGGCACTAAGCATAGAGTGTGAAAACTGAGTTTCCTTGAGAGCTGCTTGGAAGCCTGATGGTGTGTGAAGTTAGTGAGCCAAATGGAGTTGTTCTCCCACAAGGACCACTTGGTTGATCCTTCCTCAATATTCCCTTCACCAACATGAAGTGTTTCCTTGATTGAATTAGCTCTCACACCAATATTTGCATCTAGAGCCTTTGCATTGAGGGCTATCTGAAAACGGCTGTGGCGCTGAAGTTGCCTGTGAATGTGGAGTTGGTGGCATGTGAAACCCGCATGTGGAGCATTCGTTTGTGTGGGATGCTCTAACAGATTCAATCCTAGATAATGCACTCAAAGGGCACTAAGCATAGAGTGTGAAAACTGAGTTTCCTTGAGAGCTGCTTGGAAGCCTGATGGTGTGTGAAGTTAGTGAGCCAAATGGAGTTGTTCTCCCACAAGAACCACTCGGCTGATCCTTCTTCAATATGCCCTTCACCAACATGCAGTGTTTCCTTGAGTGAATTAGCTCTCACACCAATATTTGCGTCTAGAGCCTTTGCATTGAGGGCTATCTGAAAACGGCTGTGGCGCTGAAGTTGTGTGAAAATGTGGAGTTGGTGGCATGTGAAACCCGCATGTGGAGCATTCGTTTGTGTGGGATGCTCACCAAGTTTCATTTCAGTCCTGGCACACAAGGGGCACTAAGCATAGAGTGTGAAAACTGAGTTTCCTTGAGAGCTGCTTGGAGCCTGATGGTGTGTGAAGTTAGTGAGCCAAATGGAGTTGTTCTCCCACAAGGACCATTCGGCTGATCCTTCATCAATATGCCCTTCACCAACATGCAGTGTTTCCTTGATTGAATTAGCTCTCACACCAATATTTGTGCCTAGAGCCTTTGCATTGAGGGCTATCTAAAAAAACGGCTGTGGCGCTGAAGTTGCCTGTGAATGTGGAGTTGGTGGCATGTGAAACCCGCATGTGGAGCATTCGTTTGTGTGGGATGCTCTAAAAGGTTCATTCCTAGATAATGCACTCAACGGGCACTAAGCATAGAGTGTGAAAACTGAGTTTCCTTGAGAGCTGCTTGGAAGCCTGATGGTGTGTGAAGTTAGTGAGCCAAATGGAGTTGTTCTCCCACAAGAACCACTCGGCTGATCCTTCTTCAATATGCCCTTCACCAACATGCAGTGTTTCCTTGATTGAATTAGCTCTCACACCAATATTTACATCTAGAGGCTTTGCATTGAGGGCTATCTGAAAATGGCTGTGGCACTGAAGTTGCCTGAGAATGTGGAGTTGGTGGCATGTGAAACCCGCATGTGGAGCATTCGTTTGTGTGGGATGCTATCCAAGCTTCATTTCAATCCAAGGCACACAAAGGGCACTAAGCATAGAGTGTGAAAACTGAGTTTCCTTGAGAGCTGCTTGGAAGCCTGATGGTGTGTGAAGCTAGTGAGCCAAATGGAGTTGTTCTCCCACAAGGACCACTTGGTTGATCCTTCCTCAATATTCCCTTCACCAACATGAAGTGTTTCCTTCATTGAATTAGCACTCACAACAATATTTGCATCTAGAGCCTTTGCATTGAGGGCTGTCTGAAAACGGCTGTGGCGCTGAATTTGCCTGTGAATGTGGAGTTGGTGGCATGTGAAACCCGCATGTGGAGCATTGGTTTGTGTGGGATGCTCTACCAGGTTCATTCCTAGATAAAGCACTCAAAGGGCACTAAGCATAGAGTGTGAAAACTGAGTTTCCTTGAGAGCTGCTTGGAAGACTGATGGTGTGTGAAGCTAGTGAGCCAAATGGAGTTGTTCTCCCACAAGGACCACTTGGTTGATCCTTCCTCAATATTCCCTTCACCAACATGAAGTGTTTCCTTGATTGAATTAGCACTCACAACAATATTTGCATCTAGAGCCTTTGCATTGAGGGCTATCTGAAAACGGCTGTGGCGCTAATTTGCCTGTGAATGTGGAGTTGGTGGCATGTGAAACCCGCATGTGGAGCATTCGTTTGTGTGGGATACTCTACCAGATTCAATCCTAGATATTGCACTCAACGGGCACTAATCATAGAGTGTGAAAACTGAGTTTCCTTGAGAGCTGCTTGGAAGCCTGATGGTGTGTGAAGTTAGTGAGCCAAATGGAGTTGTTCTCGCACAAGAACCACTCGGCTGATCCTTCTTCAATATGCCCTTCACCAACATGCAGTGTTTCCTTGATTGAATTAGCTCTCACACCAATATTTGCGTCTAGAGCCTTTGCATTGAGTGCTATCGGAAAACGGCTGTGGCGCTGAAGTTGCCTGTGAATGTGGAGTTGGTGGCATGTGAAACCCGCATGTGGAGCATGCGTTTGTGTGGGATGCTCACCAAGTTTCATTTCAGTCCTAGGCACACAAAGCGCACTAAGCATAGAGTGTGAAAACTGAGTTTCCTTGAGAGTTGCTTGGAGCCTGATGGTGTGTGAAGTTAGTGAGCCAAATGGAGTTGTTCTCCCACAAGAACCACTCGGCTGATCCTTCTTCAATATGCCCTTCACCAACATGCAGTGTTTCCTTGATTGAATTAGCTCTCACACCAATATTTGCGTCTAGAGCCTTTGCATTGAGGGCTATCTGAAAACGGCTGTGGCGCTGAAGTTGCCTGAGAATGTGGAGTTGGTGGCATGTGAAACCCGCATGTGGAGCATTCGTTTGTGTGGGATGCTCTAACAGATTCTATCCTAGATAATGCACTCAAAGGGCACTAAGCATAGAGTGTGAAAACTGAGTTTCCTTGAGAGCTGCTTGGAAGCCTGATGGTGTGTGAAGTTAGTGAGCCAAATGGAGTTGTTCTCCCACAAGAACCACTCGGCTGATCCTTCTTCAATATGCCCTTCACCAACATGCAGTGTTTCCTTGATTGAATTAGCTCTCACACCAATATTTGCGTCTAGAGCCTTTGCATTGAGGGCTATCTGAAAGCGGCTGTTCGCTGAAGTTGCCTGAGAATGTGGAGTTGGTGGCATGTGAAACCCGCATGTGGAGCATTCGTTTGTGTGGGATGCTCTACGAGATTCAATCCTAGATAATGCACTCAAAGGGCACTAAGCATAGAGTGTGAAAACTGCGTTTCCTTGAGAGCTGCTTGGAAGCCTGATGGTGTGTGAAGTTAGTGAGCCAAATGGAGTTGTTCTCCCACAAGAACCACTCGGCTGATCCTTCTTCAATATGCCCTTCACCAACATGCAGTGTTTCCTTGAGTGAATTAGCTCTCACACCAATATTTGCATCTAGAGCCTTTGCATTGAGGGCTATCTGAAAACGGCTGTGGCGCTGAAGTTGTGTGAAAATGTGGAGTTGGTGGCATGTGAAACCCGCATGTGGAGCATTCGTTTGTGTGGGATGCTCGCCAAGTTTCATTTCAGTCCTGGCACACAAGGGGCACTAAGCATAGAGTGTGAAAACTGAGTTTCCTTGAGAGCTGCTTGGAGCCTGATGGTGTGTGACGTTAGTGAGCCAAATGGAGTTGTTCTCCCACAAGAACCACTCGGCTGCTCCTTCTTCAATATGCCCTTCACCAACATGCAGTGTTTCCTTGATTGAATTAGCTCTCACACCAATATTGCGTCTACAGCCTTTGCATTGAGGGCTATCTGAAAATGGCTTTGGGGCTGAAGTTACCTGAGAATGTGGAGTTGGTGGCATGTGAAACCCGCATGTGGAGCATTAGTTTGTGTGGGATGCTCTACCAGGTTCATTCCTAGATAATGCACAAAAGGGCACTAAGCATAGAGTGTGAAAACTGAGTTTCCTTGAGAGCTGCTTTGAAGCCTGATGGTGTGTGAAGTTAGTGAGCCAAATGGAGTTGTTCTCCAACAAGAACCACTCGGCTGATCCTTCTTCAATATGCCCTTCACCAACATGCAGTGTTTCCTTGATTGAATTAGCTCTCACACCAATATTTGCGTTTAGAGCCTTTGCATTGAGGGCTATCTGAAAACGGCTGTGGCGCTGAAGTTGCCTGAGAATGTGGAGTTGGTGGCATGTGAAACCCGCATGTGGAGCATTCGTTTGTGTGGGATGCTCTACCAGGTTCTCTCCTAGATAATGCAGTCAAAGGGCACTAAGCATAGAGTGTGAAAACTGAGTTTCCTTAAGAGCTGCTTGGGAGCCTGATGGTGTGTGAAGTTAGTGAGCCAAATGGAGTTGTTCTCCCACAAGAACCACTCGGCTGATCCTTCTTCAATATGCCCTTCACCAACATGCAGTGTTTCCTTCATTGAATTAGCTCTCACACCAATATTTGCGTCTAGAGTCTTTGCATTGAGGGCTATCTGAAAGCGGCTGTTCGCTGAAGTTGTCTGAGAATGTGGAGTTGGTGGCATGTGAAACCTGCATGTGGAACATTCGTTTGTGTGGGATGCTCTACCAGGTACATTCCTAGATAATGCACTCAAAGGGCACTAAGCATAGAGTGTGAAAACTGAGTTTCCTTGAGAGCTGCTTGGAGCCTGTTGGTGGGTGAAGTTAGTGAGCCAAATGGAGTTGTTCTCCCACAAGAACCACTCGGCTGATCCTTCTTCAATATGCCCTTCACCAACATGCAGTGTTTCCTTGATTGAATTAGCTCTCACACCAATATTTGCGTCTAGAGGCTTTGCATTGAGGGCTATCTGAAAACGGCTGTGGCGCTGAAGTTGCCTGTGAATGTGGAGTTGGTGGCATGTGAAACCCGCATGTGGAGCATTGGTTTGTGTGGGATGCTCACCAAGCTTCATTTCAGTCCTAGGCACTCAAAGGGCACTAAGCATAGAGTGTGAAAACTGAGTTTCCTTGAGAGCTGCTTGGAAGCCTGCTGGTGTGTGAAGTTAGAGAGCCAAATGGAGTTGTTCTCCCACAAGGACCACTCGGCTGATCCTTCCTCAATATGCCCTTCACCAACATGCAGTGTTTCCTTGATTGAATTAGCTCTCACACCAATATTTGCGTCTAGAGCCTTTGCATTGAGGGCTATCTGAAAGTGGCTGTTTGCTGAAGTTGCCTGTGAATGTGGAGTTGTTGGCATGTGAAACCCGCATGTGGAGCATTCGTTTGTGTGGGATGCTCACCAAGCTTCATTTCAGTCATTGGCACTCAAAGGGCATTAAGCATAGAGTGTGAAAACTGAGTTTCCTTGAGAGCTGCTTGGAGCCTGATGGTGTGTGAAGTTAGTGAGCCAAATGGAGTTGTTCTCCCACAAGGACCACTCAGCTGAACCTTCTTCAATATGCCCTTCACCAACATGCAGTGTTTCCTTGATTGAATTAGCTCTCACACCAATATTTGCGTCTAGAGCCTTTGCATTGAGGGCTATCTGAAAGCGGCTGTTCGCTGAAGTTGTCTGTGAATGTGGAGTTGGTGGCATGTGAAACCTGCATGTGGAACATTCGTTTGTGTGGGATGCTCTACCAGGTACATTCCTAGATAATTCACTCAAAGGGCACTAAGCATAGAGTGTGAAAACTGAGTTTCCTTGAGAGCTGCTTGGAAGCCTGATGGTGTGTGAAGTTAGTGAGCCAAATGGAGTTGTTCTCCCACAAGAACCACTCGGCTGATCCTTCTTCAATATGCCCTTCACCAACATGCAGTGTTTCCTTGATTGAATTAGCTCTCACACCAATATTTGCCTCTAGAGCCTTTGCATTGAGGGCTGTCTGAAAATGGCTGTGGCGCTGAAGTTGCCTGTGAATGTGGAGTTGGTGGCATGTGAAACCCGCATGTGGAGCATTCGTTTGTGTGGGATGCTCACCAAGCTTCATTTCAGTACTACGCACTCAAAGGGCACTAAGCATAGAGTGTGGAAACTGAGTTTCCTTGAGAGCTGCTTGGAAGCCTGATGGTGTGTGAAGTTAGTGAGCCAAATGGAGTTGTTCTCCCACAAGAACCACTCGGCTGATCCTTCTTCAATATGCCCTTCACCAACATGCAGTGTTTCCTTGATTGAATTAGCTCTCACACCAATATTTGTCTCTAGAGCCTTTGCATTGAGGGCTGTCTGAAAATGGCTGTGGCGCTGAAGTTACCTGAGAATGTGGAGTTGGTGGCATGTGAAACCCGCATGTGGAGCATTTTTTGTGTGGGATGCTCACCAAGCTTCATTTCAGTCTTACGCACAAAAACGGCACTAAACATAGAGTGTGAAAACTGAGTTTCCTTGAGAGCTGCTTGGAAGCCTGATGGTGTGTGAAGTTAGTGAGCCAAATGGAGTTGTTCTCCCACAAGAACCACTCGGCTGATCCTTCTTCAATACGCCCTTCACCAACATGCAGTGTTTCCTTGATTGAATTAGCTCTCACACCAATATTTGCGTCTAGAGCCTTTGCATTGAGGGCTATCTGAAAACACCTGTCTCGCAGAATTTGCGTGAAAATGTGGAGTTGGTGGCATGTGAAACCCGCATGTGGAGCATTCGTTTGTGTGGGATGCTCTACCAGGTTCATTCCTAGATAATGCACTCAAAGGGCACTGAGCATAGAGTGTGAAAACTGAGTTTCCTTGAGAGCTGCTTGGAAGCCTGATGGTGTGTGAAGTTAGTGAGCCAAATGGAGTTGTTCTCCCACAAGGACCACTCGGCTGATCCTTCTTCAATATGCCCTTCACCAACATGCAGTGTTTCCTTGATTGAATTAGCTCTCACACCAATATTTGTGTCTAGAGCCTTTGCATTGAGGGCTATCTGAAAACGGCTGTGGCGCTGAAGTTGCCTGTGAATGTGGAGTTGGTGGCATGTGAAACCCGCATGTGGAGCATTCGTTTGTGTGGGATGCTCACCAAGCTTCATTTCAGTCCTAGGCACTCAAAGGGCACTAAGCATAGAGTGTGAAAACTGAGTTTCCTTGAGAGCTGCTTGGAAGCCTGATGGTGTGTGAAGTTAGTGAGCCAAATGGAGTTGTTCTCCCACAAGGACCACTCGGCTGATCCTTCTTCAATATGCCCTTCACCAACATGCAGTGTTTCCTTGATTGAATTAGCTCTCACACCAATATTTGCGTCTAGAGCCTTTGCATTGCGGGCTATCTGAAAACGGCTGTGGAGCTGAAGTTGCCTGGGAATGTGGAGTTGGTGGCATGTGAAACCCGCATGTGGAGCATTCGTTTGTGTGGGATGCTCTACCAGGTTCATTCCTAGATAATTCACTCAAAGGGCACTAAGCATAGAGTGTGAAAACTGAGTTTCCTTGAGAGCTGCTTGGAAGCCTGATGGTGTGTGAAGTTAGTGAGCCAAATGGAGTTGTTCTCCCACAAGAACCACTCGGCTGATCCTTCTTCAATACGCCCTTCACCAACATGCAGTGTTTCCTTGATTGAATTAGCTCTCACACCAATATTTGCGTCTAGAGCCTTTGCATTGAGGGCTATCTGAAAACGGCTGTGGCGCTGAAGTTGCCTGTGAATGTGGAGTTGGTGGCATGTGAAACCCGCATGTGGAGCATTCGTTTGTGTGGGATGCTCACCAAGCTTCATTTCAGTCCTAGGCACTCAAAGGGCACTAAGCATAGAGTGTGAAAACTGAGTTTCCTTGAGAGCTGCTTGGAAGCCTGATGGTGTGTGAAGTTAGTGAGCCAAATGGAGTTGTTCTCCCACAAGGACCACTCGGCTGATCCTTCTTCAATATGCCCTTCACCAACATGCAGTGTTTCCTTGATTGAATTAGCTCTCACACCAATATTTGCGTCTAGAGCCTTTGCATTGAGGGCTGTCTGAAAATGGCTGTGGCGCAGAAGTTGCTTGAAAATGTGGAGTTGGTGGCATGTGAAACCCGCATGTGGAGCATTCGTTTGTGTGGGATGCTCACCAAGCTTCATTTCAGTCTTACGCACACAAACAGCACTAAGCATAGAGTGTGAAAACTGAGTTTCCTTGAGAGCTGCTTGGAAGCCTGATGGTGTGTGAAGTTAGTGAGCCAAATGGAGTTGTTCTCCCACAAGAACCACTCGGCTGATCCTTCTTCAATATGCGCTTTACCAACATGCAGTGTTTCCTTGATTGAATTATCTCTCACACCAATATTTGCGTCTAGAGCCTTTACATTGAGGGCTATCTGAAAACGGCTGTGGCGCTGAAGTTACCTGTGAATGTGGAGTTGGTGGCATGTGAAATCCGCATGTGGAGCATTCGTTTGTGTGGGATGCTCTACCAGGTTCATTCCTAGATAATGCACTCAAAGGGCACTAAGCATAGAGTGTGAAAACTGAGTTTCCTTGAGAGCTGCTTGGAAGCCTGCTGGTGTGTGAAGTTAGAGAGGCAAATGGAGTTGTTCTCCCACAAGAACCACTCGGCTGATCCTTCTTCAATATGCCCTTCACCAACATGCAGTGTTTCCTTGATTGAATTAGCTCTCACACCAATATTTGCGTCTAGAGCCTTTGCATGGAGGGCTGTCTGAAAATGGCTTTGGGGCTGAAGTTACCTGAGAATGTGGAGTTGGTGGCATGTGAAACCCGCATGTGGAGCATTCGTTTGTGTGGGATGCTCACCAAGCTTCATTTCAGTCGTAGGCACTCAAAGGGCACTAAGCATAGAGTGTGAAAACTGAGTTTCCTTGAGAGCTGCTTGGAAGCCTGATGGTGTGTGAAGTTAGTGAGCCAAATGGAGTTGTTCTCCCACAAGAACCACTCGGTTGATCCTTCTTCAATATGCCCTTCACCAACATACAGTGTTTCCATGATTGAATTATCTCTCACACCAATATTTGCGTCTAGAGCCTTTACATTGAGGGCTATCTGAAAACGGCTGTGGCGCTGAAGTTGCCTGTGAATGTGGAGTTGGTGGCATGTGAAACCCGCATGTGGAGCATTCGTTTGTGTGGGATGCTCTACCAGGTTCATTCCTAGATAATGCACTCAAAGGGCACTAAGCATAGAGTGTGAAAACTGAGTTTCCTTGAGAGCTGCTTGGAAGCCTGATGGTGTGTGAAGTTAGTGAGGCAAATGGAGTTGTTCTCCCACAAGAACCACACGGCTGATCCTTCTTCAATATGCCCTTCACCAACATGCAGTGTTTCCTTGATTGAATTAGCTCTCACAAAAATATTTGCGTCTAGAGCCTTTGCATTGAGGGCTATCTGAAAACGGCTGTGGCGCTGAAGTTGCCTGTGAATGTGGAGTTGGTGGCATGTGAAACCCGCATGTGGAGCATTCTTTTGTGTTTGATGCTCTACCAGGTTCATTCCTAGATAATGCAGTGAAAGGGCACTAAGCATAGAGTGTGAAAACTGAGTTTCCTTGATAGCTGCTTGGAAGCCTGATGGTGTGTGAAGTTAGTGAGCCAAATGGAGTTGTTCTCCCACAAGAACCACTCGGCTGATCCTTCTTCAATATGCCCTTCACCAACATGCAGTGTTTCCTTGATTGAATTAGCTCTCACACCAATATTTGCGTCTAGAGCCTTTGCATTGAGGGCTATCTGAAAACGGCTGTGGCGCTGAAGTTGCCTGTGAATGTGGAGTTGGTGGCATGTGAAACCCGCATGTGGAGCATTCGTTTGTGTGGGATGCTCTACCAGGTTCATTCCTAGATAATGCACTCAAAGGGCACTAAGCATAGAGTGTGAAAACTGAGTTTCCTTGAGAGCTGCTTGGAAGCCTGATGGTGTGTGAAGTTAGTGAGCCAAATGGAGTTGTTCTCCCACAAGAACCACTCGGCTGATCCTTCTTCAATATGCCCTTCACCAACATGCAGTGTTTCCTTGATTGAATTAGCTCTCACACCAATATTTGCGTCTAGAGCCTTTGCATTGAGGGCTATCTGAAAACGGCTGTGGCGCTGAAGTTGCCTGTGAATGTGGAGTTGGTGGCATGTGAAACCCGCATGTGGAGCATTCGTTTGTGTGGGATGCTCTACCAGGTTCATTCCTAGATAATGCACTCAAAGGGCACTAAGCATAGAGTGTGAAAACTGAGTTTCCTTGAGAGCTGCTTGGAAGCCTGATGGTGTGTAAAGTTAGTGAGCCAAATGGAGTTGTTCTCCCACGAGAACCACTCGGCTGATCCTTCTTCAATATGCCCTTCACCAACATGCAGTGTTTCCTTGATTGAATTAGCTCTCACACCAATATTTGCGTCTAGAGCCTTTGCATTGAGGGCTATCTGAAAACATCTGTGGTGCTGAAGTTGCCTGTGAATGTGGAGTTGGTGGCATGTGAAACCCGCATGTGGAGCATTCGTTTGTGTGGGATGCTCTACCAGGTTCATTCCTAGATAATGCAGTGAAAAGGAACTAAGCATAGAGTGTGAAAACTGAGTTTCCTTGAGAGCTGCTTGGAAGCCTGATGGTGTGTGAAGTTAGTGAGCCAAATGGAGTTGTTCTCCCACAAGAAACACTCGGCTGATCCTTCTTCAATATGCCCTTCACCAACATGCAGTGTTTCCTTGATTGAATTAGCTCTCACACCAATATTTGCGTCTAGAGCCTTTGCATTGAGGGCTGTCTGAAAACGGCTGTGGCGTTGAAGTTGCCTGTGAATGTGGAGTTGGTGGCATGTGAAACCCGCATGTGGAGCATTCGTTTGTGTGGGATGCTCTACCAGGTTCATTCCTAGATAATGCACTCAAAGGGCACTAAGCATAGAGTGTGAAAACTGAGTTTCCTTGAGAGCTGCTTGGAAGCCTGATGGTGTGTGAAGTTAGTGAGCCAAATGGAGTTGTTCTCCCACAAGAACCACTCGGCTGATCCTTCTTCAATATGCCCTTCACCAACATGCAGTGTTTCCTTGATTGAATTAGCTCTCACACCAATATTTGCGTCTAGAGCCTTTGCATTGAGGGCTATCTGAAAACGGCTGTTGCGCTGAAGTTGCCTGTGAATGTGGAGTTGGTGGCATGTGAAACCCGCATGTGGAGCATTCGTTTGTATGGGATGCTCAGCAAGCTTCATTTCAGTCCTAGGCACACAAAGGGCACTAAGCATAGAGTGTGAAAACTGAGTTTCCTTGATAGCTGCTTGGAAACCTGATGGTGTGTGAAGTTAGTGAGCCAAATGGAGTTGTTCTCCCACAAGAACCACTCGGCTGATCCTTCTTCAATATGCCCTTCACCAACATGCAGTGTTTCCTTGATTGAATTAGCTCTCACACCAATATTTGCATCTAGAGCCTTTGCATTGAGGGCTATCTGAAAACGGCTGTGGCGCTGAAGTTGCCTGTGAATGTGGAGTTGGTGGCATGTGAAACCCGCATGTGGAGCATTCGTTTGTGTGGGATGCTCTACCAGGTTCATTCCTAGATAATTCACTCAAAGGGCACTAAGCATAGAGTGTGAAAACTGAGTTTCCTTGAGAGCTGCTTGGAAGCCTGATGGTGTGTGAAGTTAGTGAGCCAAATGGAGTTGTTCTCCCACAAGAACCACTCGGCTGATCCTTCTTCAATATGCCCTTCACCAACATGCAGTGTTTCCTTGATTGAATTAGCTCTCACACCAATATTTGCGTCTAGAGCCTTTGCATTGAGGGCTATCTGAAAACGGCTGTGGCGCTGAAGTTGCCTGTGAATGTGGAGTTGGTGGCATGTGAAACCCGCATGTGGAGCATTCGTTTGTGTGGGATGCTCTACCAGGTTCATTCCTAGATAATGCACTCAAAGGGCACTAAGCATAGAGTGTGAAAACTGAGTTTCCTTGAGAGCTGCTTGGAAGCCTGATGGTGTGTGAAGTTAGTGAGCCAAATGGAGTTGTTCTCCCACAAGAACCACTTGGCTAATCCTTCTTCAATATGCCCTTCACCAACATGCAGTGTTTCCTTGATTGAATTAGCTCTCACACCAATATTTGCGTCTAGAGCCTTTGCATTGAGGGCTATCTGAAAACGGCTGTGGCGCTGAAGTTGCCTGTGAATGTGGAGTTGGTGGCATGTGAAACCCGCATGTGGAGCATTCGTTTGTGTGGGATGCTCAGCAAGCTTCATTTCAGTACTAGGCACACAAGGGGCACTAAGCATAGAGTGTGAAAACTGAGTTTCCTTGAGAGCTGCTTGGAAGTCTGATGGTGTGTGAAGTTAGTGAGCCAAATGGAGTTGTTCTCCCACAAGAACCACTCGGCTGATCCTTCTTCAATATGCCCTTCACCAACATGCAGTGTTTCCTTGATTGAATTAGCTCTCACACCAATATTTGCGTCTAGAGCCTTTGCATTGAGGGCTATCTGAAAACGGCTGTGGCGCTGAAGTTGCCTGTGAATGTGGAGTTGGTGGCATGTGAAACCCGCATGTGGAGCATTCGTTTGTGTGGGATGCTCTACCAGGTTCATTCCTAGATAATGCACTCAAAGGGCACTAAGCATAGAGTGTGAAAACTGAGTTTCCTTGAGAGCTGCTTGGAAGCCTGATGGTGTGTAAAGTTAGTGAGCCAAATGGAGTTGTTCTCCCACGAGAACCACTCGGCTGATCCTTCTTCAATATGCCCTTCACCAACATGCAGTGTTTCCTTGATTGAATTAGCTCTCACACAAATATTTGCGTCTAGAGCCTTTGCATTGAGGGCTATCTGAAAACATCTGTGGTGCTGAAGTTGCCTGTGAATGTGGAGTTGGTGGCATGTGAAACCCGCATGTGGAGCATTCGTTTGTGTGGGATGCTCTACCAGGTTCATTCCTAGATAATGCAGTGAAAAGGAACTAAGCATAGAGTGTGAAAACTGAGTTTCCTTGAGAGCTGCTTGGAAGCCTGATGGTGTGTGAAGTTAGTGAGCCAAATGGAGTTGTTCTCCCACAAGAAACACTCGGCTGATCCTTCTTCAATATGCCCTTCACCAACATGCAGTGTTTCCTTGATTGAATTAGCTCTCACACCAATATTTGCGTCTAGAGCCTTTGCATTGATGGCTGTCTGAAAACGGCTGTGGCGTTGAAGTTGCCTGTGAATGTGGAGTTGGTGGCATGTGAAACCCGCATGTGGAGCATTCGTTTGTGTGGGATGCTCTACCAGGTTCATTCCTAGATAATGCACTCAAAGGGCACTAAGCATAGAGTGTGAAAACTGAGTTTCCTTGAGAGCTGCTTGGAAGCCTGATGGTGTGTGAAGTTAGTGAGCCAAATGGAGTTGTTCTCCCACAAGAACCACTCGGCTGATCCTTCTTCAATATGCCCTTCACCAACATGCAGTGTTTCCTTCATTGAATTAGCTCTCACACCAATATTTGCGTCTAGAGCCTTTGCATTGAGGGCTATCTGAAAACGGCTGTTGCGCTGAAGTTGCCTGTGAATGTGGAGTTGGTGGCATGTGAAACCCGCATGTGGAGCATTCGTTTGTATGGGATGCTCAGCAAGCTTCATTTCAGTCCTAGGCACACAAAGGGCACTAAGCATAGAGTGTGAAAACTGAGTTTCCTTGATAGCTGCTTGGAAACCTGATGGTGTGTGAAGTTAGTGAGCCAAATGGAGTTGTTCTCCCACAAGAACCACTCGGCTGATCCTTCTTCAATATGCCCTTCACCAACATGCAGTGTTTCCTTGATTGAATTAGCTCTCACACCAATATTTGCATCTAGAGCCTTTGCATTGAGGGCTATCTGAAAACGGCTGTGGCGCTGAAGTTGCCTGTGAATGTGGAGTTGGTGGCATGTGAAACCCGCATGTGGAGCATTCGTTTGTGTGGGATGCTCTACCAGGTTCATTCCTAGATAACGCACTCAAAGGGCACTAAGCATAGAGTGTGAAAACTGAGTTTCCTTGAGAGCTGCTTGGAAGCCTGATGGTGTGTGAAGTTAGTGAGCCAAATGGAGTTGTTCTCCCACAAGAACCACTCGGCTGATCCTTCTTCAATATGCCCTTCACCAACATGCAGTGTTTCCTTGATTGAATTAGCTCTCACACCAATATTTGCGTCTAGAGCCTTTGCATTGAGGGCTATCTGAAAACGGCTGTTGCGCTGAAGTTGCCTGTGAATGTGGAGTTGGTGGCATGTGAAACCCGCATGTGGAGCATTCGTTTGTGTGGGATGCTCTACCAGGTTCATTCCTAGATAATGCAGTGAAAGGGCACTAAGCATAGAGTGTGAAAACTGAGTTTCCTTGAGAGCTGCTTGGAAGCCTGATGGTGTGTGAAGTTAGTGAGCCAAATGGAGTTGTTCTCCCACAAGAACCACTCGGCTGATCCTTCTTCAATATGCCCTTCACCAACATGCAGTGTTTCCTTGATTGAATTAGCTCTCACACCAATATTTGCGTCTAGAGCCTTTGCATTGAGGGCTATCTGAAAACGGCTGTGGCGCTGAAGTTGCCTGTGAATGTGGAGTTGGTGGCATGTGAAACCCGCATGTGGAGCATTCGTTTGTGTGGGATGCTCAGCAAGCTTCATTTCAGTCCTAGGCACACAAAGGGCACTAAGCATAGAGTGTGAAAACTGAGTTTCCTTGAGAGCTGCTTGGAAGCCTGATGGTGTGTGAAGTTAGTGAGCCAAATGGAGTTGTTCTCCCACAAGAACCACTCGGCTGATCCTTCTTCAATATGCCCTTCACCAACATGCAGTGTTTCCTTGATTGAATTAGCTCTCACACCAATATTTGCGTCTAGAGCCTTTGCATTGAGGGCTATCTGAAAACGGCTGTGGCGCTGAAGTTGCCTGAGAATGTGGAGTTGGTGGCATGTGAAACCAGCATGTGGAGCATTCGTTTGTGTGGGAAGCTCACCAAGCTTCATTTCAGTCCTAGGCACTCAAAGGGCACTAAGCATAGAGTGTGGAAACTGAGTTTCCTTGAGAGCTGCTTGGAAGCCTGATGGTGTGTGAAGTTAGTGAGCCAAATGGAGTTGTTCTCCCACAAGAACCACTCGGGTGATCCTTCTTCAATATGCCCTTCACCAACATGCAGTGTTTCCATGATTGAATTATTTCTCACACCAATATTTGCGTCTAGAGCCTTTGCATTGAGGGCTATCTGAAAACGGCTGTGGCGCTGAAGTTGCCTGTGAATGTGGAGTTGGTGGCATGTGAAACCCGCATGTGGAGCATTCGTTTGTGTGGGATGCTCTACCAGGTTCATTCCTAGATAATGCACTCAAAGGGCACTAAGCATAGAGTGTGAAAACTGAGTTTCCTTGAGAGCTGCTTGGAAGCCTGATGGTGTGTGAAGTTAGTGAGCCAAATGGAGTTGTTCTCCCACAAGAACCACTCGGCTGATCCTTCTTCAATATGCCCTTCACCAACATGCAGTGTTTCCTTGATTGAATTAGCTCTCACACCAATATTTGCGTCTAGAGCCTTTGCATTGAGGGCTGTCTGAAAACGGCTGTGGCGTTGAAGTTGCCTGTGAATGTGGAGTTGGTGGCATGTGAAACCCGCATGTGGAGCATTCGTTTGTGTGGGATGCTCTACCAGGTTCATTCCTAGATAATGCACTCAAAGGGCACTAAGCATAGAGTGTGAAAACTGAGTTTCCTTGAGAGCTGCTTGGAAGCCTGATGGTGTGTGAAGTTAGTGAGCCAAATGGAGTTGTTCTCCCACAAGAACCACTCGGCTGATCCTTCTTCAATATGCCCTTCAGCAACATGCAGTGTTTCCTTAATTGAATTAGCTCTCACACCAATATTTGCGTCTAGAGCCTTTGCATTGAGGGCTATCTGAAAACGGCTGTGGCGCTGAAGTTGCCTGTGAATGTGGAGTTGGTGGCATGTGAAACCCGCATGTGGAGCATTCGTTTGTATGGGATGCTCAGCAAGCTTCATTTCAGTCCTAGGCACACAAAGGGCACTAAGCATAGAGTGTGAAAACTGAGTTTCCTTGATAGCTGCTTGGAAACCTGATGGTGTGTGAAGTTAGTGAGCCAAATGGAGTTGTTCTCCCCCAAGAACCACTCGGCTGATCCTTCTTCAATATGCCCTTCACCAACATGCAGTGTTTCCTTGATTGAATTAGCTCTCACACCAATATTTGCATCTAGAGCCTTTGCATTGAGGGCTATCTGAAAACGGCTGTGGCGCTGAAGTTGCCTGTGAATGTGGAGTTGGTGGCATGTGAAACCCGCATGTGGAGCATTCGTTTGTGTGGGATGCTCTACCAGGTTCATTCCTAGATAACGCACTCAAAGGGCACTAAGCATAGAGTGTGAAAACTGAGTTTCCTTGAGAGCTGCTTGGAAGCCTGATGGTGTGTGAAGTTAGTGAGCCAAATGGAGTTGTTCTCCCACAAGAACCACTCGGCTGATCCTTCTTCAATATGCCCTTCACCAACATGCAGTGTTTCCTTGATTGAATTAGCTCTCACACCAATATTTGCGTCTAGAGCCTTTGCATTGAGGGCTATCTGAAAACGGCTGTGGCGCTGAAGTTGCCTGTGAATGTGGAGTTGGTGGCATGTGAAACCCGCATGTGGAGCATTCGTTTGTGTGGGATGCTCTACCAGGTTCATTCCTAGATAATGCAGTGAAAGGGCACTAAGCATAGAGTGTGAAAACTGAGTTTCCTTGAGAGCTGCTTGGAAGCCTGATGGTGTGTGAAGTTAGTGAGCCAAATGGAGTTGTTCTCCCACAAGAACCACTCGGCTGATCCTTCTTCAATATGCCCTTCACCAACATGCAGTGTTTCCTTGATTGAATTAGCTCTCACACCAATATTTGCGTCTAGAGCCTTTGCATTGAGGGCTATCTGAAAACGGCTGTGGCGCTGAAGTTGCCTGTGAATGTGGAGTTGGTGGCATGTGAAACCCGCATGTGGAGCATTCGTTTGTGTGGGATGCTCAGCAAGCTTCATTTCAGTCCTAGGCACACAAAGGGCACTAAGCATAGAGTGTGAAAACTGAGTTTCCTTGAGAGCTGCTTGGAAGCCTGATGGTGTGTGAAGTTAGTGAGCCAAATGGAGTTGTTCTCCCACAAGAACCACTCGGCTGATCCTTCTTCAATATGCCCTTCACCAACATGCAGTGTTTCCTTGATTGAATTAGCTCTCACACCAATATTTGCGTCTAGAGCCTTTGCATTGAGGGCTATCTGAAAACGGCTGTGGCGCTGAAGTTGCCTGAGAATGTGGAGTTGGTGGCATGTGAAACCCGCATGTGGAGCATTCGTTTGTGTGGGAAGCTCACCAAGCTTCATTTCAGTCCTAGGCACTCAAAGGGCACTAAGCATAGAGTGTGGAAACTGAGTTTCCTTGAGAGCTGCTTGGAAGCCTGATGGTGTGTGAAGTTAGTGAGCCAAATGGAGTTGTTCTCCCACAAGAACCACTCGGGTGATCCTTCTTCAATATGCCCTTCACCAACATGCAGTGTTTCCATGATTGAATTATTTCTCACACCAATATTTGCGTCTAGAGCCTTTGCATTGAGGGCTATCTGAAAACGGCTGTGGCGCTGAAGTTGCCTGTGAATGTGGAGTTGGTGGCATGTGAAACCCGCATGTGGAGCATTCGTTTGTGTGGGATGCTCTACCAGGTTCATTCCTAGATAATGCACTCAAAGGGCACTAAGCATAGAGTGTGAAAACTGAGTTTCCTTGAGAGCTGCTTGGAAGCCTGATGGTGTGTGAAGTTAGTGAGCCAAATGGAGTTGTTCTCCCACAAGAACCACTCAGCTTATCCTTCTTCAATATGCCCTTCACCAACATGCAGTGTTTCCTTGATTGAATTAGCTCTCACACCAATATTTGCGTCTAGAGCCTTTGCATTGAGGGCTATCTGAAAACATCTGTGGTGCTGAAGTTGCCTGTGAATGTGGAGTTGGTGGCATGTGAAACCCGCATGTGGAGCATTCATTTGTGTGGGAAGCTCACCAAGCTTCAATTCAGTCCTAGGCACACAAAGGGCACTAAGCATAGAGTGTGAAAACTGAGTTTCCTTGAGAGCTGCTTGGAAGCCTGATGGTGTGTGAAGTTAGTGAGCCAAATGGAGTTGTTCTCCCACAAGAACCACTCGGCTGATCCTTCTTCAATATGCCCTTCACCAACATGCAGTGTTTCCATGATTGAATTATCTCTCACACCAATATTTGCGTCTAGAGCCTTTACATTGAGGGCTATCTGAAAACGGCTGTGGCGCTGAAGTTGCCTGTGAATGTGGAGTTGGTGGCATGTGAAACCCGCATGTGGAGCATTCGTTTGTGTGGGATGCTCTACCAGGTTCATTCCTAGATAATGCAGTGAAAAGGCACTAAGCATAGAGTGTGAAAACTGAGTTTCCTTGAGAGCTGCTTGGAAGCCTGATGGTGTGTGAAGTTAGTGAGCCAAATGGAGTTGTTCTCCCACAAGAACCACTCGGCTGATCCTTCTTCAATATGCCCTTCACCAACATGCAGTGTTTCCTTGATTGAATTAGCTCTCACACCAATATTTGCGTCTAGAGCCTTTGCATTGAGGGCTGTCTGAAAACGGCTGTGGCGTTGAAGTTGCCTGTGAATGTGGAGTTGGTGGCATGTGAAACCCGCATGTGGAGCATTCGTTTGTGTGGGATGCTCTACCAGGTTCATTCCTAGATAATGCACTCAAAGGGCACTAAGCATAGAGTGTGAAAACTGAGTTTCCTTGAGAGCTGCTTGGAAGCCTGATGGTGTGTGAAGTTAGTGAGGCAAATAGAGTTGTTCTCCCACAAGAACCACTTGGCTAATCCTTCTTCAATATGCCCTTCACCAACATGCAGTGTTTCCTTGATTGAATTAGCTCTCACACCAATATTTGCGTCTAGAGCCTTTGCATTGAGGGCTATCTGAAAACGGCTGTGGCGCTGAAGTTGCCTGTGAATGTGGAGTTGGTGGCATGTGAAACCCGCATGTGGAGCATTCGTTTGTGTGGGATGCTCAGCAAGCTTCATTTCAGTCCTAGGCACACAAAGGGCACTAAGCATAGAGTGTGAAAACTGAGTTTCCTTGATAGCTGCTTGGAAACCTGATGGTGTGTGAAGTTAGTGAGCCAAATGGAGTTGTTCTCCACAAGAACCACTCGGCTGATCCTTCTTCAATATGCCCTTCACCAACATGCAGTGTTTCCTTGATTGAATTAGCTCTCACACCAATATTTGCATCTAGAGCCTTTGCATTGAGGGCTATCTGAAAACGGCTGTGGCGCTGAAGTTGCCTGTGAATGTGGAGTTGGTGGCATGTGAAACCCGCATGTGGAGCATTCGTTTGTGTGGGATGCTCTACCAGGTTCATTCCTAGATAACGCACTCAAAGGGCACTAAGCATAGAGTGTGAAAACTGAGTTTCCTTGAGAGCTGCTTGGAAGCCTGATGGTGTGTGAAGTTAGTGAGCCAAATGGAGTTGTTCTCCCACAAGAACCACTCGGCTGATCCTTCTTCAATATGCCCTTCACGAACATGCAGTGTTTCCTTGATTGAATTAGCTCTCACACCAATATTTGCGTCTAGAGCCTTCGCATTGAGGGCTATCTGAAAACGGCTGTGGCGCTGAAGTTTCCTGTGAATGTGGAGTTGGTGGCATGTGAAACCCGCATGTGGAGCATTCGTTTGTGTGGGATGCTCTACCAGGTTCATTCCTAGATAATGCAGTGAAAGGGCACTAAGCATAGAGTGTGAAAACTGAGTTTCCTTGAGAGCTGCTTGGAAGCCTGATGGTGTGTGAAGTTAGTGAGCCAAATGGAGTTGTTCTCCCACAAGAACCACTCGGCTGATCCTTCTTCAATATGCCCTTCAGCAACATGCAGTGTTTCCTTGATTGAATTAGCTCTCACACCAATATTTGCATCTAGAGCCTTTGCATTGAGGGCTATCTGAAAATGGCTGTGGCGCTGAAGTTGCCTGTGAATGTGGAGTTGGTGGCATGTGAAACCCGCATGTGGAGCATTCGTTTGTATGGGATGCTCAGCAAGCTTCATTTCAGTCCTGGCACACAAGGGGCACTAAGCATAGAGTGTGAAAACTGAGTTTCCTTGAGAGCTGCTTGGAGCTTGATGGTGTGTGAAGTTAGTGAGCCAAATGGAGTTGTTCTCCCACAAGAACCACTCGGCTGATCCTTCTTCAATATGCTCTTCACCAACATGCAGTGTTTCCTTGATTGAATTAGCTCTCACACCAATATTTGCGTCTAGAGCCTTTACATTGAGGGCTATCTGAAAACGGCTCTTTGCTGAAGTTGCCTGAGAATGTGGAGTTGGTGGCATGTGAAATCCGCATGTGGAGCATTCGTTTGTGTGGGATGCTCTACCAGGTTCATTCCTAGATAATTCACTCAAAGGGCACTAAGCATAGAGTGTGAAAACTAAGTTTCCTTGAGAGCTGCTTGGAAGCCTGATGGTGTGTGAAGTTAGTGAGGCAAATGGAGTTGTTCTCCCACAAGAACCACTCGGCTGATCCTTCTTCAATATGCCCTTCACCAACATGCAGTGTTTCCTTGATTGAATTAGCTCTCACACCAATATTTGCGTCTAGAGCCTTTGCATTGAGGGCTATCTGAAAACGGCTGTGGCGCTGAAGTTGCCTGTGAATGTGGAGTTGGTGGCATGTGAAACCCGCATGTGGAGCATGCGTTTGTGTGGGATGCTCACCAAGCTTCATTTCAGTCCTAGGCACACAAATGGCACTAAGCATAGAGTGTGAAAACTGAGTTTCCTTGAGAGCTGCTTGGAAGCCTGATGGTGTGTGAAGTTAGTGAGCCAAATGGAGTTGTTCTCCCCCAAGAACCACTCGGCTGATCCTTCTTCAATATGCCCTTCACCAACATGCAGTGTTTCCATGATTGAATTATCTCTCACACCAATATTTGCGTCTAGAGCCTTTACATTGAGGGCTATCTGAAAACGGCTGTGGCGCTGAAGTTGCCTGTGAATGTGGAGTTGGTGGCATGTGAAACCCGCATGTGGAGCATTGGTTTGTGTGGGATGCTCTACCAGGTTCATTCCTAGATAATTCACTCAAAGGGCACTAAGCATAGAGTGTGAAAACTGAGTTTCCTTGAGAGCTGCTTGGAATCCTGATGGTGTGTGAAGTTAGTGAGCCAAATGGAGTTGTTCTCCCACAAGAACCACTCGGCTGATCCTTCTTCAATATGCCCTTCACCAACATGCAGTGTTTCCTTGATTGAATTAGCTCTCACACCAATATTTGCGTCTAGAGCCTTTGCATTGAGGGCTATCTGAAAACACCTGTGGCTCAGAAGTTGCGTGAAAATGCGGAGTTGGTGGCATGTGAAACCCGCATGTGGAGCATTCGTTTGTGTGGGATCCTCACCAAGCTTCATTTCGGTC
The DNA here is from genome assembly GCF_030435755.1 of Ochotona princeps. Lineage (NCBI taxonomy): Eukaryota > Metazoa > Chordata > Mammalia > Lagomorpha > Ochotonidae > Ochotona > Ochotona princeps. Next base: position 52,603 of record NW_026699738.1, on the reverse strand, counting down.
CTAGGCACTCAAAGGGCACTAAGCATAGAGTGTGAAAACTGAGTTTCCTTGAGAGCTGCTTGGAAGCCTGATGGTGTGTGAAGTTAGTGAGCCAAATGGAGTTGTTCTCCCACAAGAACCACTCGGCTGATCCTTCTTCAATATGCCCTTCACCAACATGCAGTGTTTCCTTGATTGAATTAGCTCTCACACCAATATTTGCGTCTATAGCCTTTGCATTGAGGGCTATCTGAAAACGGCTGTGGCGCTGAAGTTGCCTGTGAATGTGGAGTTGGTGGCATGTGAAACCCGCATGTGGAGCATTCGTTTGTGTGGGATGCTCTACCAGGTTCATTCCTAGATAATTCACTCAAAGGGCACTAAGCATAGAGTGTGAAAACTGAGTTTCCTTGAGAGCTGCTTGGAAGCCTGATGGTGTGTGAAGTTAGTGAGCCAAATGGAGTTGTTCTCCCACAAGAACCACTCATCTGATCCTTCTTCAATATGCCCTTCACCAACATGCAGTGTTTCCTTGATTGAATTAGCTCTCACACCAATATTTGCCTCTAGAGCCTTTGCATTGAGGGCTGTCTGAAAATGGCTGTGGCGCTGAAGTTACCTGAGAATGTGGAGTTGGTGGCATGTGAAACCCGCATGTGGAGCATTCGTTTGTGTGGGATGCTCACCAAGCTTCAATTCAGTCCTAGGCACACAAAGGGCACTAAGCATAGAGTGTGAAAACTGAGTTTCCTTGAGAGCTGCTTGGAAGCCTGATGGTGTGTGAAGTTAGTGAGCCAAATGGAGTTGTTCTCCCACAAGAACCACTCGGCTGATCCTTCTTCAATATGCCCTTCACCAACATGCAGTGTTTCCTTGATTGAATTAGCTCTCACACCAATATTTGCGTCTAGAGCCTTTGCATTGAGGGCTATCTGAAAACGGCTGTGGGGCTGAAGTTGCCTGTGAATGTGGAGTTGGTGGCATGTGAAACCCGCATGTGGAGCATTCGTTTGTGTGGGATGCTCTACCAGGTTCATTCCTAGATAATGCACTCAAAGGGCACTAAGCATAGAGTGTGAAAACTGAGTTTCCTTGATAGCTGCTTGGAAGCCTGATGGTGTGTGAAATTAGTGAGCCAAATGGAGTTGTTGTCCAACAAGAACCACTCGGCTGATCCTTCTTCAATATGCCCTTCACCAACATGCAGTGTTTCCTTGATTGAATTAGCTCTCACACCAATATTTGCGTCTAGAGCCTTTGCATTGAGGGCTATCTGAAAACGGCTGTGGCGCTGAAGTTGCCTGTGAATGTGGAGTTGGTGGCATGTGAAACCCGCATGTGGAGCATTCGTTTGTGTGGGATGCTCACCAAGCTTCATTTCAGTCCTAGGCACTCAAAGGGCACTAAGCATAGAGTGTGAAAACTGAGTTTCCTTGAGAGCTGCTTGGAAACCTGATGGTGTGTGAAGTTAGTGAGCAAAATGGAGTTGTTCTCCCACAAGGACCACTCGGCTGATTCTTCTTCAATATGCCCTTCACCAATATGAAGTGTTTCCTTGATTGAATTAGCTCTCACACCAATATTTGCGTCTAGAGCCTTTGCATTGAGGGCTATCTGAAAACGGCTGTGGCGCAGAAGTTGCTTGAAAATGTGGAGTTGGTGGCATGTGAAACCCGCATGTGGAGCATTCGTTTGTGTGGGATGCTCACCAAGCTTCATTTCAGTCTTACGCACACAAACAGCACTAAACATAGAGTGTGAAAACTGAGTTTCCTAGAGAGCTGCTTGGAAGCCTGATGGTGTGTGAAGTTAGTGAGCCAAATGGAGTTGTTCTCCCACAAGAACCACTCGGCTGATCCTTCTTCAATATGCGCTTCACCAACATGCAGTGTTTCCAGTATTGAATTATCTCTCACACCAATATTTGCGTCTAGAGCCTTTACATTGAGGGCTATCTGAAAACGGCTGTGGCGCTGAAGTTACCTGTGAATGTGGAGTTGGTGGCATGTGAAATCCCCATGTGGAGCATTCGTTTGTGTGGGATGCTCTACCAGGTTCATTCCTAGATAATGCACTCAAAGGACACTAAGCATAGAGTGTGAAAACTGAGTTTCCTTGAGAGCTGCTTGGAAGCCTGCTGGTGTGTGAAGTTAGAGAGGCAAATGGAGTTGTTCTCCCACAAGAACCACTCGGCTGATCCTTCTTCAATATGCCCTTCACCAACATGCAGTGTTTCCTTGATTGAATTAGCTCTCACACCAATATTTGCGTCTAGAGCCTTTGCATTGAGGGCTATCTGAAAACGGCTGTGGCGCTGAAGTTGCCTGTGAATGTGGAGTTGGTGGCATGTGAAACCCGCATGTGGAGCATTCGTTTGTGTGGGATGCTCAGCAAGCTTCATTTCAGTCCTAGGCACACAAAGGGCACTAAGCATAGAGTGTGAAAACTGAGTTTCCTTGATAGCTGCTTGGAAACCTGATGGTGTGTGAAGTTAGTGAGCCAAATGGAGTTGTTCTCCCACAAGAACCACTCGGCTGATCCTTCTTCAATATGCCCTTCACCAACATGCAGTGTTTCCTTGATTGAATTAGCTCTCACACCAATATTTGCATCTAGAGCCTTTGCATTGAGGGCTATCTGAAAACGGCTGTGGCGCTGAAGTTGCCTGTGAATGTGGAGTTGGTGGCATGTGAAACCCGCATGTGGAGCATTCGTTTGTGTGGGATGCTCTACCAGGTTCATTCCTAGATAACGCACTCAAAGGGCACTAAGCATAGAGTGTGAAAACTGAGTTTCCGTGAGAGCTGCTTGGAAGCCTGATGGTGTGTGAAGTTAGTGAGCCAAATGGAGTTGTTCTCCCACAAGAACCACTCGGCTGATCCTTCTTCAATATGCCCTTCACCAACATGCAGTGTTTCCTTGATTGAATTAGCTCTCACACCAATATTTGCGTCTAGAGCCTTTGCATTGAGGGCTATCTGAAAACGGCTGTGGCGCTGAAGTTGCCTGTGAATGTGGAGTTGGTGGCATGTGAAACCCGCATGTGGAGCATTCGTTTGTGTGGGATGCTCTACCAGGTTCATTCCTAGATAATGCAGTGAAAGGGCACTAAGCATAGAGTGTGAAAACTGAGTTTCCTTGAGAGCTGCTTGGAAGCCTGATGGTGTGTGAAGTTAGTGAGCCAAATGGAGTTGTTCTCCCACAAGAACCACTCGGCTTATCCTTCTTCAATATGCCCTTCACCAACATGCAGTGTTTCCTTGATTGAATTAGCTCTCACACCAATATTTGCGTCTGGAGCCTTTGCATTGAGGGCTATCTGAAAACGGCTGTGGCGCTGAAGTTGCCTGTGAATGTGGAGTTGGTGGCATGTGAAACCCGCATGTGGAGCATTCGTTTGTGTGGGATGCTCAGCAAGCTTCATTTCAGTCCTAGGCACACAAAGGGCACTAAGCATAGAGTGTGAAAACTGAGTTTCCTTGATAGCTGCTTGGAAGCCTGATGGTGTGTGAAGTTAGTGAGCCAAATGGAGTTGTTCTCCAACAAGAACCACTCGGCTGATCCTTCTTCAATATGCCCTTCACCAACATGCAGTGTTTCCTTGATTGAATTAGCTCTCACACCAATATTTGCGTCTAGAGCCTTTGCATTGAGGGCTATCTGAAAACGGCTGTGGCGCTGAAGTTGCCTGTGAATGTGGAGTTGGTGGCATGTGAAACCCGCATGTGGAGCAGTCGTTTGTGTGGGATGCTCAGCAAGCTTCATTTCAGTCCTAGGCACTCAAAGGGCACTAAGCATAGAGTGTGAAAACTGAGTTTCCTTGAGAGCTGCTTGGAAACCTGATCATGTGTGAAGTTAGTGAGCCAAATGGAGTTGTTCTCCCACAAGAACCACTCGGCTTATCCTTCTTCAATATGCCCTTCAGCAACATGCAGTGTTTCCTTAATTGAATTAGCTCTCACACCAATATTTGCATCTAGAGCCTTTGCATTGAGGGCTATCTGAAAATGGCTGTTGCGCTGAAGTTGCCTGTGAATGTGGAGTTGGTGGCATGTGAAACCCGCAGGTGGAGCATTCGTTTGTATGGGATGCTCACCAAGCTTCATTTCAGTCCTAGGCACTCAAAGGGCACTAAGCATAGAGTGTGAAAACTGAGTTTCCTTGAGAGCTGCTTGGAAGCCTGATGGTGTGTGAAGTTAGTGAGCCAAATGGAGTTGTTCTCCCACAAGAACCACTCGGCTGATCCTTCTTCAATATGCCCTTCACCAACATGCAGTGTTTCCTTGATTGAATTAGCTCTCACACCAATATTTGCGTCTAGAGCCTTTGCATTGAGGGCTATCTGAAAACGGCTGTGGCGCTGAAGTTGCCTGTGAATGTGGAGTTGGTGGCATGTGAAACCCGCATGTGGAGCATTCGTTTGTGTGGGATGCTCTACCAGGTTCATTCCTAGATAATGCAGTGAAAAGGCACTAAGCATAGAGTGTGAAAACTGAGTTTCCTTGAGAGCTGCTTGGAAGCCTGATGGTGTGTGAAGTTAGTGAGCCAAATGGAGTTGTTCTCCCACAAGAACCACTCGGCTGATCCTTCTTCAATATGCCCTTCACCAACATGCAGTGTTTCCTTGATTGAATTAGCTCTCACACCAATATTTGCGTCTAGAGCCTTTGCATTGAGGGCTATCTGAAAACGGCTGTGGCGCTGAAGTTGCCTGAGAATGTGGAGTTGGTGGCATGTGAAACCCGCATGTGGAGCATTCGTTTGTGTGGGATGCTCTACCAGGTTCATTCCTAGATAATGCACTCAAAGGGCACTAAGCATAGAGTGTGAAAACTGAGTTTCCTTGAGAGCTGCTTGGAAGCCTGATGGTGTGTGAAGTTAGTGAGCCAAATGGAGTTGTTCTCCCACAAGAACCACTTGGCTAATCCTTCTTCAATATGCCCTTCACCAACATGCAGTGTTTCCTTGATTGAATTAGCTCTCACACCAATATTTGCGTCTAGAGCCTTTGCATTGAGGGCTATCTGAAAACGGCTGTGGCGCTGAAGTTGCCTGTGAATGTGGAGTTGGTGGCATGTGAAACCCGCATGTGGAGCATTCGTTTGTGTGGGATGCTCAGCAAGCTTCATTTCAGTACTAGGCACACAAAGGGCACTAAGCATAGAGTGTGAAAACTGAGTTTCCTTGAGAGCTGCTTGGAAGCCTGATGGTGTGTGAAGTTAGTGAGCCAAGTGGAGTTGTTCACCCACAAGAACCACACGGTTGATCCTTCTTCAATATGCCCTTCACCAACATGCAGTGTTTCCTTGATTGAATTAGCTCTCACACCAATATTTGCGTCTAGAGCCTTTGCATTGAGGGCTATCTGAAAACGGCTGTGGCGCTGAAGTTGCCTCTGAATGTGGAGTTGGTGGCATGTGAAACCCGCACGTGGAGCATTCTTTTGTGTGGGATGCTCTACTAGGTTCATTCCTAGATAATGCACTCAAAGGGCACTAAGCATAGAGTGTGAAAACTGAGTTTCCTTGAGAGCTGCTTTGAAACCTGATGGTGTGTGAAGTTAGTGAGCCAAATGGAGTTGTTCTCCCACAAGAACCACTCGGCTGATCCTTCTTCAATATGCCCTTCACCAACATGCAGTGTTTCCTTGATTGAATTAGCTCTCACACCAATATTTGCGTCTAGAGCCTTTGCATTGAGGCTATCTGAAAACGGCTGTGGCGCTGAAGTTGCCTGTGAATGTGGAGTTGGTGGCATGTGAAACCCGCATGTGGAGCATTCGTTTGTGTGGGATGCTCTACCAGGTTCATTCCTAGATAATGCACTCAAAGGGCACTAAGCATAGAGTGTGAAAACTGAGTTTCCTTGAGAGCTGCTTGGAAGCCTGATGGTGTGTGAAGTTAGTGAGCCAAATGGAGTTGTTCTCCCACAAGAACCACTCGGCTGATCCTTCTTCAATATGCCCTTCACCAACATGCAGTGTTTCCTTGATTGAATTAGCTCTCACACCAATATTTGCGTCTAGAGCCTTTGCATTGAGGGCTATCTGAAAACGGCTGTGGCGCTGAAGTTGCCTGTGAATGTGGAGTTGGTGGCATGTGAAACCCGCATGTGGAGCATTCGTTTGTGTGGGATGCTCACCAAGCTTCATTTCAGTCCTAGGCACACAAAGGGCACTAAGCATAGAGTGTCAAAACTGAGTTTCCTTGAGAGCTGCTTGGAAACCTGATGGTGTGTGAAGTTAGTGAGCCAAATGGAGTTGTTCTCCCACAAGAACCACTCGGCTGATCCTTCTTCAATATGCCCTTCACCAACATGCATTGTTTCCTTGATTGAATTAGCTCTCACACCAATATTTGCATCTAGAGCCTTTGCATTGAGGGCTATCTGAAAATGGCTGTGGCGCTGAAGTTGCCTGTGAATGTGGAGTTGGTGGCATGTGAAACCCGCATGTGGAGCATTCGTTTGTATGGGATGCTCAGCAAGCTTCATTTCAGTCCTAGGCACTCAAAGGGCACTAAGCATAGAGTGTGAAAACTGAGTTTCCTTGAGAGCTGCTTGGAAGCCTGATGGTGTGTGAAGTTAGTGAGCCAAATGGAGTTGTTCTCCCACAAGAACCACTCGGCTGATCCTTCTTCAATATGCCCTTCACCAACATGCAGTGTTTCCTTGATTGAATTAGCTCTCACACCAATATTTGCGTCTAGAGCCTTTGCATTGAGGGCTATCTGAAAACGGCTGTGGCGCTGAAGTTGCCTGAGAATGTGGAGTTGGTGGCATGTGAAACCCGCATGTGGAGCATTCGTTTGTGTGGGATGCTCTACCAGGTTCATTCCTAGATAATGCAGTGAAAGGGCACTAAGCATAGAGTGTGAAAACTGAGTTTCCTTGAGAGCTGCTTGGAAGCCTGATGGTGTGTGAAGTTAGTGAGCCAAGTGGAGTTGTTCTCCCACAAGAACCACTTGGCTAATCCTTCTTCAATATGCCCTTCACCAACATGCAGTGTTTCCTTGATTGAATTAGCTCTCACACCAATATTTGCGTCTAGAGCCTTTGCATTGAGGGCTATCTGAAAACGGCTGTGGCGCTGAAGTTGCCTGTGAATGTGGAGTTGGTGGCATGTGAAACCCGCATGTGGAGCATTCGTTTGTGTGGGATGCTCACCAAGCTTCATTTCAGTCCTAGGCACACAAAGGGCACTAAGCATAGAGTGTGAAAACTGAGTTTCCTTGAGAGCTGCTTGGAAACCTGATGGTGTGTGAAGTTTGTGAGCCAAATGGAGTTGTTCTCCCACAAGAACCACTCGGCTGATCCTTCTTCAATATGCCCTTCACCAACATGCAGTGTTTCCTTGATTGAATTAGCTCTCACACCAATATTTGCATCTAGATCCTTTGCATTGAGGGCTATCTGAAAACGGCTGTGGCGCTGAAGTTGCCTGTGAATGTGGAGTTGGTGGCATGTGAAACCCGCATGTGGAGCATTCGTTTGTGTGGGATGCTCTACCAGGTTCATTCCTAGATAATGCACTCAAAGGGCACTAAGCATAGAGTGTGAAAACTGAGTTTCCTTGAGAGCTGCTTGGAAGCCTGATGGTGTGTGAAGTTAGTGAGCCAAATGGAGTTGTTCTCCCACAAGAACCACTCGGCTGATCCTTCTTCAATATGCCCTTCACCAACATGCAGTGTTTCCTTGATTGAATTAGCTCTCACACCAATATTTGCGTCTAGAGCCTTTGCATTGAGGGCTATCTGAAAACGGCTGTGGCGCTGAAGTTGCCTGTGAATGTGGAGTTGGTGGCATGTGAAACCCGCATGTGGAGCATTCGTTTGTGTGGGATGCTCTACCCTGTTCATTCCTAGATAACGCACTCAAAGGGCACTAAGCATAGAGTGTGAAAACTGAGTTTCCTTGAGAGCTGCTTGGAAGCCTGATGGTGTGTGAAGTTAGTGAGCCAAATGGAGTTGTTCTCCCACAAGAACCACTCGGCTGATCCTTCTTCAATATGCCCTTCACCAACATGCAGTGTTTCCTTGATTGAATTAGCTCTCACACCAATATTTGCGTCTAGAGCCTTTGCATTGAGGGCTATCTGAAAACGGCTGTGGCGCTGAAGTTGCCTGTGAATGTGGAGTTGGTGGCATGTGAAACCCGCATGTGGAGCATTCGTTTGTGTGGGATGCTCTACCAGGTTCATTCCTAGATAATGCAGTGAAAGGGCACTAAGCATAGAGTGTGAAAACTGAGTTTCCTTGAGAGCTGCTTGGAAGCCTGATGGTGTGTGAAGTTAGTGAGCCAAATGGAGTTGTTCTCCCACAAGAACCACTCGGCTGATCCTTCTTCAATATGCCCTTCACCAACATGCAGTGTTTCCTTGATTGAATTAGCTCTCACACCAATATTTGCGTCTAGAGCCTTTGCATTGAGGGCTATCTGAAAACGGCTGTGGCGCTGAAGTTGCCTGTGAATGTGGAGTTGGTGGCATGTGAAACCCGCATGTGGAGCATTCGTTTGTGTGGGATGCTCACCAAGCTTCATTTCAGTCCTAGGCACTCAAAGGGCACTAAGCATAGAGTGTGAAAACTGAGTTTCCTTGATAGCTGCTTGGAAACCTGATGGTGTGTGAAGTTAGTGAGCCAAATGGAGTTGTTCTCCCACAAGAACCACTCGGCTTATCCTTCCTTCTTCAATATGCCCTTCAGCAACATGCAGTGTTTCCTTAATTGAATTAGCTCTCACACCAATATTTGCATCTAGAGCCTTTGCATTGAGGGCTATCTGAAAATGGCTGTGGCGCTGAAGTTGCCTGTGAATGTGGAGTTGGTGGCATGTGAAACCCGCAGGTGGAGCATTCGTTTGTATGGGATGCTCAGCAAGCTTCCTTTCAGTCCTAGGCACTCAAAGGGCACTAAGCATAGAGTGTGAAAACTGAGTTTCCTTGAGAGCTGCTTGGAAGCCTGATGGTGTGTGAAGTTAGTGAGCCAAATGGAGTTGTTCTCCCACAAGAACCACTCGGCTGATCCTTCTTCAATATGCCCTTCACCAACATGCAGTGTTTCCTTGATTGAATTAGCTCTCACACCAATATTTGCGTCTAGAGCCTTTGCATTGAGGGCTATCTGAAAACGGCTGTGGCGCTGAAGTTGCCTGAGAATGTGGAGTTGGTGGCATGTGAAACCCGCAGGTGGAGCATTCGTTTGTGTGGGATGCTCTACCAGGTTCATTCCTAGATAATGCACTCAAAGGGCACTAAGCATAGAGTGTGAAAACTGAGTTTCCTTGAGAGCTGCTTGGAAGCCTGATGGTGTGTGAAGTTAGTGAGCCAAATGGAGTTGTTCTCCCACAAGAACCACTCGGCTGATCCTTCTTCAATATGCCCTTCACCAACATGCAGTGTTTCCTTGATTGAATTAGCTCTCACACCAATATTTGCGTCTAGAGCCTTTGCATTGAGGCCTATCTGAATACGGCTGTGGCGCTGAAGTTGCCTGTGAATGTGGAGTTGGTGGCATGTGAAACCCGCATGTGGAGCAATCGTTTGTGTGGGATGCTCCACCAGGTTCATTCCTAGATAATGCAGTGAAAGGGCACTAAGCATAGAGTGTGAAAACTGAGTTTCCTTGAGAGCTGCTTGGAAGCCTGATGGTGTGTGAAGTTAGTGAGCCAAATGGAGTTGTTCTCCCACAAGAACCACTCGGCTGATCCTTCTTCAATATGCCCTTCACCAACATGCAGTGTTTCCATGATTGAATTATCTCTCACACCAATATTTGCGTCGAGAGCCTTTACATTGAGGGCTATCTGAAAACGGCTGTGGCGCTGAAGTTGCCTGTGAATGTGGAGTTGGTGGCATGTGAAACCCGCATGTGGAGCATTCGTTTGTGTGGGATGCTCTACCAGGTTCATTCCTAGATAATGCAGTGAAAAGGCACTAAACATAGAGTGTGAAAACTGAGTTTCCTTGAGAGCTGCTTGGAAGCCTGATGGTGTGTGAAGTTAGTGAGGCAAATGGAGTTGTTCTCCCACAAGAACCACTCGGCTGATCCTTCTTCAATATGCCCTTCACCAACATGCAGTGTTTCCTTGATTGAATTAGCTCTCACACCAATATTTGCGTCTAGAGCCTTTGCATTGAGGGCTGTCTGAAAACGGCTGTGGCGTTGAAGTTGCCTGTGAATGTGGAGTTGGTGGCATGTGAAACCCGCATGTGGTGCATTCGTTTGTGTGGGATGCTCTACCTGGTTCATTCCTAGATAATGCACTCAAAGGGCACTAAGCATAGAGTGTGAAAACTGAGTTTCCTTGAGAGCTGCTTGGAGCCTGATGGTGTGTGAAGTTAGTGAGGCAAATGGAGTTGTTCTCCCACAAGAACCACTTGGCTAATCCTTCTTCAATATGCCCTTCACCAACATGCAGTGTTTCCTTGATTGAATTAGCTCTCACACCAATATTTGCGTCTAGAGCCTTTGCATTGAGGGCTATCTGAAAACGGCTGTGGTGCTGAAGTTGCCTGTGAATGTGGAGTTGGTGGCATGTGAAACCCGCATGTGGAGCATTCGTTTGTGTGGGATGCTCAGCAAGCTTCATTTCAGTCCTAGGCACACAAAGGGCACTAAGCATAGAGTGTGAAAACTGAGTTTCCTTGATAGCTGCTTGGAAACCTGATGGTGTGTGAAGTTAGTGAGCCAAATGGAGTTGTTCTCCCACAAGAACCACTCGGCTGATCCTTCTTCAATATGCCCTTCACCAACATGCAGTGTTTCCTTGATTGAATTAGCTCTCACACCAATATTTGCGTCTAGAGCCTTTGCATTGAGGGCTATCTGAAAACGGCTGTGGCGCTGAAGTTGCCTGAGAATGTGGAGTTGGTGGCATGTGAAACCCGCATGTGGAGCATTCGTTTGTGTGGGATGCTCTACCAGGTTCATTCCTAGATAATGCACTCAAAGGGCACTAAGCATAGAGTGTGAAAACTGAGTTTCCTTGAGAGCTGCTTGGAAGCCTGATGGTGTGTGAAGTTAGTGAGCCAAATGGAGTTGTTCTCCCACAAGAACCACTCGGCTGATCCTTCTTCAATATGCCCTTCACCAACATGCAGTGTTTCCTTGATTGAATTAGCTCTCACACCAATATTTGCGTCTAGAGCCTTTGCATTGAGGCCTATCTGAATACGGCTGTGGCGCTGAAGTTGCCTGTGAATGTGGAGTTGGTGGCATGTGAAACCCGCATGTGGAGCAATCGTTTGTGTGGGATGCTCCACCAGGTTCATTCCTAGATAATGCAGTGAAAGGGCACTAAGCATAGAGTGTGAAAACTGAGTTTCCTTGAGAGCTGCTTGGAAGCCTGATGGTGTGTGAAGTTAGTGAGCCAAATGGAGTTGTTCTCCCACAAGAACCACTCGGCTGATCCTTCTTCAATATGCCCTTCACCAACATGCAGTGTTTCCATGATTGAATTATCTCTCACACCAATATTTGCGTCTAGAGCCTTTACATTGAGGGCTATCTGAAAACGGCTGTGGCGCTGAAGTTGCCTGTGAATGTGGAGTTGGTGGCATGTGAAACCCGCATGTGGAGCATTCGTTTGTGTGGGATGCTCTACCAGGTTCATTCCTAGATAATGCAGTGAAAAGGCACTAAACATAGAGTGTGAAAACTGAGTTTCCTTGAGAGCTGCTTGGAAGCCTGATGGTGTGTGAAGTTAGTGAGGCAAATGGAGTTGTTCTCCCACAAGAACCACTCGGCTGATCCTTCTTCAATATGCCCTTCACCAACATGCAGTGTTTCCTTGATTGAATTAGCTCTCACACCAATATTTGCGTCTAGAGCCTTTGCATTGAGGGCTGTCTGAAAATGGCTGTGGCGTTGAAGTTGCCTGTGAATGTGGAGTTGGTGGCATGTGAAACCCGCATGTGGTGCATTCGTTTGTGTGGGATGCTCTACCAGGTTCATTCCTAGATAATGCACTCAAAGGGCACTAAGCATAGAGTGTGAAAACTGAGTTTCCTTGAGAGCTGCTTGGAGCCTGATGGTGTGTGAAGTTAGTGAGGCAAATGGAGTTGTTCTCCCACAAGAACCACTTGGCTAATCCTTCTTCAATATGCCCTTCACCAACATGCAGTGTTTCCTTGATTGAATTAGCTCTCACACCAATATTTGCGTCTAGAGCCTTTGCATTGAGGGCTATCTGAAAACGGCTGTGGTGCTGAAGTTGCCTGTGAATGTGGAGTTGGTGGCATGTGAAACCCGCATGTGGAGCATTCGTTTGTGTGGGATGCTCAGCAAGCTTCATTTCAGTCCTAGGCACACAAAGGGCACTAAGCATAGAGTGTGAAAACTGAGTTTCCTTGATAGCTGCTTGGAAACCTGATGGTGTGTGAAGTTAGTGAGCCAAATGGAGTTGTTCTCCCACAAGAACCACTCGGCTGATCCTTCTTCAATATGCCCTTCACCAACATGCAGTGTTTCCTTGATTGAATTAGCTCTCACACCAATATTTGCATCTAGAGCCTTTGCATTGAGGGCTATCTGAAAACGGCTGTGGCGCTGAAGTTGCCTGTGAATGTGGAGTTGGTGGCATGTGAAACCCGCATGTGGAGCATTCGTTTGTGTGGGATGCTCTACCAGGTTCATTCCTAGATAATGCAGTGAAAGGGCACTAAGCATAGAGTGTGAAAACTGAGTTTCCTTGAGAGCTGCTTGGAAGCCTGATGGTGTGTGAAGTTAGTGAGCCAAATGGAGTTGTTCTCCCACAAGAACCACTCGGCTGATCCTTCTTCAATATGCCCTTCACCAACATGCAGTGTTTCCTTGATTGAATTAGCTCTCACACCAATATTTGCGTCTAGAGCCTTTGCATTGAGGGCTATCTGAAAACGGCTGTGGCGCTGAAGTTGCCTGTGAATGTGGAGTTGGTGGCATGTGAAACCCGCATGTGGAGCATTCGTTTGTGTGGGATGCTCAGCAAGCTTCATTTCAGTCCTAGGCACACAAAGGGCACTAAGCATAGAGTGTGAAAACTGAGTTTCCTTGAGAGCTGCTTGGAAGCCTGATGGTGTGTGAAGTTAGTGAGCCAAATGGAGTTGTTCTCCCACAAGAACCACTCGGCTGATCCTTCTTCAATATGCCCTTCACCAACATGCAGTGTTTCCTTGATTGAATTAGCTCTCACACCAATATTTGCGTCTAGAGCCTTTGCATTGAGGGCTATCTGAAAACGGCTGTGGCGCTGAAGTTGCCTGTGAATGTGGAGTTGGTGGCATGTGAAACCCGCATGTGGAGCATTCGTTTGTGTGGGATGCTCAGCAAGCTTCATTTCAGTCCTAGGCACACAAAGGGCACTAAGCATAGAGTGTGAAAACTGAGTTTCCTTGAGAGCTGCTTGGAAGCCTGATGGTGTGTGAAGTTAGTGAGCCAAATGGAGTTGTTCTCCCACAAGAACCACTCGGCTTATCCTTCTTCAATATGCCCTTCAGCAACATGCAGTGTTTCCTTAATTGAATTAGCTCTCACACCAATATTTGCATCTAGAGCCTTTGCATTGAGGGCTATCTGAAAATGGCTGTGGCGCTGAAGTTGCCTGTGAATGTGGAGTTGGTGGCATGTGAAACAAGCAGGTGGAGCATTCGTTTGTATGGGATGCTCAGCAAGCTTCCTTTCAGTCCTAGGCACTCAAAGGGCACTAAGCATAGAGTGTGAAAACTGAGTTTCCTTGAGAGCTGCTTGGAAGCCTGATGGTGTGTGAAGTTAGTGAGCCAAATGGAGTTGTTCTCCCACAAGAACCACTCGGCTGATCCTTCTTCAATATGCCCTTCACCAACATGCAGTGTTTCCTTGATTGAATTAGCTCTCACACCAATATTTGCGTCTAGAGCCTTTGCATTGAGGGCTATCTGAAAACGGCTGTGGCGCTGAAGTTGCCTGTGAATGTGGAGTTGGTGGCATGTGAAACCCGCATGTGGAGCATTCGTTTGTGTGGGATGCTCTACCAGGTTCATTCCTAGATAATGCACTCAAAGGGCACTAAGCATAGAGTGTGAAAACTGAGTTTCCTTGAGAGCTGCTTGGAAGCCTGATGGTGTGTGAAGTTAGTGAGCCAAATGGAGTTGTTCTCCCACAAGAACCACTCGGCTGATCCTTCTTCAATATGCCCTTCAGCAACATGCAGTGTTTCCTTGATTGAATTAGCTCTCACACCAATATTTGCGTCTAGAGCCTTTGCATTGAGGGCTATCTGAAAACGGCTGTGGCGCTGAAGTTGCCTGTGAATGTGGAGTTGGTGGCATGTGAAACCCGCATGTGGAGCATTCGTTTGTGTGGGATGCTCAGCAAGCTTCATTTCAGTGCACACAAAGGGCACTAAGCATAGAGTGTGAAAACTGAGTTTCCCTTGAGAGCTGCTTGGAAGCCTGATGGTGTGAAGTTAGTGAGCCAAGTGGAGTTGTTCTCCCACAAGAACCACACGGTTGATCCTTCTTCAATATGCCCTTCACCAACATGCAGTGTTTCCTTGATTGAATTAGCTCTCACACCAATATTTGCGTCTAGAGCCTTTGCATTGAGGGCTATCTGAAAACGGCTGTGGCGCTGAAGTTGCCTCTGAATGTGGAGTTGGTGGCATGTGAAACCCGCACGTGGAGCATTCTTTTGTGTGGGATGCTCTACTAGGTTCATTCCTAGATAATGCACTCAAAGGGCACTAAGCATAGAGTGTGAAAACTGAGTTTCCTTGAGAGCTGCTTTGAAACCTGATGTGTGTGAAGTTAGTGAGCCAAATGGAGTTGTTCTCCCACAAGAACCACTCGGCTGATCCTTCTTCAATATGCCCTTCACCAACATGCAGTGTTTCCTTGATTGAATTAGCTCTCACACCAATATTTGCGTCTAGAGCCTTTGCATTGAGGGCTATCTGAAAACGGCTGTGGGGCGCTGAAGTTGCCTGTGAATGTGGTGAGTTGGTGGCATGTGAAACCCGCATGTGGAGCATTCGTTTTGTGTGGGATGCTCTACCAGGTTCATTCCTAGATAATGCACTCAAAGGGCACTAAGCATAGAGTGTGAAAACTGAGTTTCCTTGAGAGCTGCTTGGAAGCCTGATGGTGTGTGAAGTTAGTGAGCCAAATGGAGTTGTTCTCCCACAAGAACCACTCGGCTGATCCTTCTTCAATATGCCCTTCACCAACATGCAGTGTTTCCTTGATTGAATTAGCTCTCACACCAATATTTGCGTCTAGAGCCTTTGCATTGAGGGCTATCTGAAAACGGCTGTGGCGCTGAAGTTGCCTGTGAATGTGGAGTTGGTGGCATGTGAAACCCGCATGTGGAGCATTCGTTTGTGTGGGATGCTCAGCAAGCTTCATTTCAGTCCTAGGCACACAAAGGGCACTAAGCATAGAGTGTCAAAACTGAGTTTCCTTGAGAGCTGCTTGGAAACCTGATGGTGTGTGAAGTTAGTGAGCCAAATGGAGTTGTTCTCCCACAAGAACCACTCGGCTGATCCTTCTTCAATATGCCCTTCACCAACATGCAGTGTTTCCTTGATTGAATTAGCTCTCACACCAATATTTGCATCTAGAGCCTTTGCATTGAGGGCTATCTGAAAATGGCTGTGGCGCTGAAGTTGCCTGTGAATGTGGAGTTGGTGGCATGTGAAACCCGCAGGTGGAGCATTCGTTTGTATGGGATGCTCAGCAAGCTTCATTTCAGTCCTAGGCACTCAAAGGGCACTAAGCATAGAGTGTGAAAACTGAGTTTCCTTGAGAGCTGCTTGGAAGCCTGATGGTGTGTGAAGTTAGTGAGCCAAATGGAGTTGTTCTCCCACAAGAACCACTCGGCTGATCCTTCTTCAATATGCCCTTCACCAACATGCAGTGTTTCCTTGATTGAATTAGCTCTCACACCAATATTTGCGTCTAGAGCCTTTGCATTGAGGGCTATCTGAAAACGGCTGTGGCGCTGAAGTTGCCTGAGAATGTGGAGTTGGTGGCATGTGAAACCCGCATGTGGAGCATTCGTTTGTGTGGGATGCTCTACCAGGTTCATTCCTAGATAATGCAGTGAAAGGGCACTAAGCATAGAGTGTGAAAACTGAGTTTCCTTGAGAGCTGCTTGGAAGCCTGATTGTGTGTGAAGTTAGTGAGCCAAGTGGAGTTGTTCTCCCACAAGAACCACTTGGCTGATCCTTCTTCAATATGCCCTTCACCAACATGCAGTGTTTCCTTGATTGAATTAGCTCTCACACCAATATTTGCGTCTAGAGCCTTTGCATTGAGGGCTATCTGAAAACGGCTGTGGCGCTGAAGTTGCCTGTGAATGTGGAGTTGGTGGCATGTGAAACCCGCATGTGGAGCATTCGTTTGTGTGGGATGCTCTACCAGGTTCATTCCTAGATAATGCACTCAAAGGGCACTAAGCATAAAGTGTGAAAACTGAGTTTCCTTGAGAGCTGCTTGGAAACCTGATGGTGTGTGAAGTTAGTGAGGCAAATGGAGTTGTTCTCCCACAAGAACCACTTGGCTAATCCTTCTTCAATATGCCCTTCACCAACATGCAGTGTTTCCTTGATTGAATTAGCTCTCACACCAATATTTGCATCTAGAGCCTTTGCATTGAGGGCTATCTGAAAACGGCTGTGGCGCTGAAGTTGCCTGTGAATGTGGAGTTGGTGGCATGTGAAACCCGCATGTGGAGCATTCGTTTGTGTGGGATGCTCACCAAGCTTCATTTCAGTCCTAGGCACACAAAGGGCACTAAGCATAGAGTGTGAAAACTGAGTTTCCTTGAGAGCTGCTTGGAAACCTGATGGTGTGTGAAGTTTGTGAGCCAAATGGAGTTGTTCTCCCACAAGAACCACTTGGCTAATCCTTCTTCAATATGCCCTTCACCAACATGCAGTGTTTCCTTGATTGAATTAGCTCTCACACCAATATTTGCATCTAGATCCTTTGCATTGAGGGCTATCTGAAAACGGCTGTGGCGCTGAAGTTGCCTGTGAATGTGGAGTTGGTGGCATGTGAAACCCGCATGTGGAGCATTCGTTTGTGTGGGATGTTCTACCAGGTTCATTCCTAGATAATGCACTCAAAGGGCACTAAGCATAGAGTGTGAAAACTGAGTTTCCTTGAGAGCTGCTTGGAAGCCTGATGGTGTGTGAAGTTAGTGAGCCAAATGGAGTTGTTCTCCCACAAGAACCACTCGGCTGATCCTTCTTCAATATGCCCTTCACCAACATGCAGTGTTTCCTTGATTGAATTAGCTCTCACACCAATATTTGCGTCTAGAGCCTTTGCATTGAGGGCTATCTGAAAACGGCTGTTGCGCTGAAGTTGCCTGTGAATGTGGAGTTGGTGGCATGTGAAACCCGCATGTGGAGCATTCGTTTGTGTGGGATGCTCTACCAGGTTCATTCCTAGATAATGCAGTGAAAGGGCACTAAGCATAGAGTGTGAAAACTGAGTTTCCTTGAGAGCTGCTTGGAAGCCTGATGGTGTGTGAAGTTAGTGAGCCAAATGGAGTTGTTCTCCCACAAGAACCACTCGGCTGATCCTTCTTCAATATGCCCTTCACCAACATGCAGTGTTTCCTTGATTGAATTAGCTCTCACACCAATATTTGCGTCTAGAGCCTTTGCATTGAGGGCTATCTGAAAACGGCTGTGGCGCTGAAGTTGCCTGTGAATGTGGAGTTGGTGGCATGTGAAACCCGCATGTGGAGCATTCGTTTGTGTGGGATGCTCAGCAAGCTTCATTTCAGTCCTAGGCACACAAAGGGCACTAAGCATAGAGTGTGAAAACTGAGTTTCCTTGATAGCTGCTTGGAAACCTGATGGTGTGTGAAGTTAGTGAGGCAAATGGAGTTGTTCTCCCACAAGAACCACTCGGCTGATCCTTCTTCAATATGCCCTTCACCAACATGCAGTGTTTCCTTGATTGAATTAGCTCTCACACCAATATTTGCGTCTAGAGCCTTTGCATTGAGGGCTATCTGAAAACGGCTGTGGCGCTGAAGTTGCCTATGAATGTGGAGTTGGTGGCATGTGAAACCCGCATGTGGAGCATTCGTTTGTGTGGGATGCTCAGCAAGCTTCATTTCAGTCCTAGTCCCTCAAAGGGCACTAAGCATAGAGTGTGAAAACTGAGTTTCCTTGAGAGCTGCTTGGAAACCTGATGGTGTGTGAAGTTAGTGAGCCAAATGGAGTTGTTCTCCCACAAGAACCACTCGGCTGATCCTTCTTCAATATGCCCTTCACCAACATGCAGTGTTTCCTTGATTGAATTAGCTCTCACACCAATATTTGCATCTAGAGCCTTTGCATTGAGGGCTATCTGAAAATGGCTGTGACGCTGAAGTTGCCTGTGAATGTGGAGTTGGTGGCATGTGAAACCCGCAGGTGGAGCATTCGTTTGTATGGGATGCTCAGCAAGCTTCATTTCAGTCCTAGGCACTCAAAGTGCACTAAGCATAGAGTGTGAAAACTGAGTTTCCTTGAGAGCTGCTTGGAAGCCTGATGGTGTGTGAAGTTAGTGAGCCAAATGGAGTTGTTCTCCCACAAGAACCACTCGGCTGATCCTTCTTCAATATGCCCTTCACCAACATGCAGTGTTTCCTTGATTGAATTAGCTCTCACACCAATATTTGCGTCTAGAGCCTTTGCATTGAGGGCTATCTGAAAACGGCTGTGGCGCTGAAGTTGCCTGTGAATGTGGAGTTGGTGGCATGTGAAACCCGCACGTGGAGCATTCTTTTGTGTGGGATGCTCTACCAGGTTCATTCCTCGATAATGCACTCAAAGGGCACTAAGCATAGAGTGTGAAAACTGAGTTTCCTTGATAGCTGCTTTGAAACTTGATGGTGTGTGAAGTTAGTGAGCCAAATGGAGTTGTTCTCCCACAAGAACTACTCGGCTGATCCTTCTTCAATATGCCCTTCAGCAACATGCAGTGTTTCCTTGATTGAATTAGCTCTCACACCAATATTTGCGTCTAGAGCCTTTGCATTGAGGGCTATCTGAAAACGGCTGTGGCGCTGAAGTTGCCTGTGAATGTGGAGTTGGTGGCATGTGAAACCCGCATGTGGAGCATTCGTTTGTGTGGGATGCTCAGCAAGCTTCATTTCAGTCCTAGGCACACAAAGGGCACTAAGCATAGAGTGTGAAAACTGAGTTTCCTTGAGAGCTGCTTGGAAACCTGATGGTGTGTGAAGCTAGTGAGCCAAATGCAGTTGTTCTCCCACAAGAACCACTCGGCTGATCCTTCTTCAATATGCCCTTCACCAACATGCAGTGTTTCCTTGATTGAATTAGCTCTCACACCAATATTTGCATCTAGAGCCTTTGCATTGAGGGCTATCTGAAAACGGCTGTGGCGCTGAAGTTGCCTGTGAATGTGGAGTTGGTGGCATGTGAAACCCGCATGTGGAGCATTCGTTTGTGTGGGATGCTCAGCAAGCTTCATTTCAGTCCTAGGCACTCAAAGGGCACTAAGCATAGAGTGTGAAAACTGAGTTTCCTTGAGAGCTGCTTGGAAGCCTGATGGTGTGTGAAGTTAGTGAGCCAAATGGAGTTGTTCTCCCACAAGAACCACTCGGCTGATCCTTCTTCAATATGCCCTTCACCAACATGCAGTGTTTCCTTGATTGAATTAGCTCTCACACCAATATTTGCGTCTAGAGCCTTTGCATTGAGGGCTATCTGAAAACGGCTGTGGCGCTGAAGTTGCCTGTGAATGTGGAGTTGGTGGCATGTGAAACCCGCATGTGGAGCATTGGTTTGTGTGGGATGCTCACCAAGCTTCATTTCAGTCCTAGGCACACAAAGGGCACTAAGCATAGAGTGTGAAAACTGAGTTTCCTTGATAGCTGCTTGGAAACCTGATGGTGTGTGAAGTTAGTGAACCAAATGGAGTTGTTCTCCCACAAGAACCACTCGGCTGATCCTTCTTCAATATGCCCTTCACCAACATGCAGTGTTTCCTTGATTGAATTAGCTCTCACACCAATATTTGCATCTAGAGCCTTTGCATTGAGGGCTATCTGAAAATGGCTGTGGCGCTGAAGTTGCCTGTGAATGTGGAGTTGGTGGCATGTGAAATCCGCAGGTGGAGCATTCGTTTGTATGGGATGCTCAGCAAGCTTCATTTCAGTCCTAGGCACTCAAAGGGCACTAAGCATAGAGTGTGAAAACTGAGTTTCCTTGAGAGCTGCTTGGAAGCCTGATGGTGTGTGAAGTTAGTGAGCCAAATGGAGTTGTTGTCCCACAAGAACCACTCGGCTGATCGTTCTTCAATATGCCCTTCACCAACATGCAGTGTTTCCTTGATTGAATTAGCTCTCACACCAATATTTGCGTCTAGAGCCTTTGCATTGAGGGCTATCTGAAAACGGCTGTGGCGCTGAAGTTGCCTGTGAATGTGGAGTTGGTGGCATGTGAAACCCGCATGTGGAGCATTCGTTTGTGTGGGATGCTCACCAAGCTTCATTTCAGTCCTAGGCACTCAAAGGGCACTAAGCATAGAGTGTGAAAACTGAGTTTCCTTGATAGCTGCTTGGAAACCTGATGGTGTTTGAAGTTAGTGAGCCAAATGGAGTTGTTCTCCCACAAGAACCAACTGGCTGATCCTTCTTCAATATGCCCTTCACCAACATGCAGTGTTTCCTTGATTGAATTAGCTCTCACACCAATATTTGCGTCTAGAGCCTTTGCATTGAGGGCTATCTGAAAACGGCTGTGGCGCTGAACTTGCCTGTGAATGTGGAGTTGGTGGCATGTGAAACCCGCATGTGGAGCATTCGTTTGTGTGGGATGCTCACCAAGCTTCATTTCAGTCCTAGGCACTCAAAGGGCACTAAGCATAGAGTGTGAAAACTGAGTTTCGGAGAGACTCGCAAGATGGCCGACATAGGAGGAAGACTGTGAGAGAGCTCACAGACAGAGATGGCTAGAACGTGACAAAAGCGTAAGTGAAGCAGCATAGAACTACAGGGAGAAGAACGTGAAGTTCCCTGGACAGTGTGGAGCCAAAAAAATCCACACAACTCGGAAGAGCAACCATGGAAAAACAAAGCAAAGGACGGGGAAGACGACTTTCCGCTCCTGACCTGCTGAGTCACTTCTGAGTGCAGACGCTGAAAGCCGCCGAACCCACCCAAAGACCGACCTGAAGACGCTGTGGCCGTGAGGACCGGAGGTGATTGGGACCCGCTGGCATCTGCTCACCCTGGTCACCAGGACTCGCCAGGACCTGCCCCGCTGCGGACACCAGGACCCTGAATCACCGGGACCCGCCGGCATCTGCCCACCCTGGTCGCCAACCCCCGGGACCTGCACCAGCCGCAGCCTCCAGGCTCCATTGCGACCCGCGGAGACCAGCAACGGACGCAGCAGTCGGGAGACGCACTGGCGGCCAGGATTCCCACCAGAGGAAGAGGCAGACTGCAAGAACCTGAGGTTTGAGTGAGTTGGGTGGGGACAGTGGTGGGTTGGAGGCTTCGGGAGTTGGCCCCCCAGGGGCACGGGCAGAGCCTGAACACAATTGGTCTCCCCGCCCCTCCCCCCCCCCAGGCTCCAGCCTCTAGAGACACAGGGCGAGTGCCTTGAGACTGCCAAAACTGTGTCTGGGAGAAAGGCAAAAGGCACACTGGATACTCCCTTGTGCCTTTGCGGTGTGGCACTCAGCTGGGCGGTGCTATCCCACAGGAACCCAAGCACGCCTCTGGGCTGGGCAGTTCCCTGCTAGCGCAGGGGCGGTCGGTCCCCTGCAAGTGCTGGGGTGGGCGGACCTGCGCAGGAGGCGTTTCCAGAGAGCACCTGGAACACGCCCTATAGTCCCTTGCTCCGAGCCCTGTGATCCAGTAAACAGGGTGCGCGCACAGAGAGTGCCTTCACTCCCCCACGCCCTGTGGTAGCATACCTGTAGGGGACGAGCTGAGAGTGCGCTTTGAATCCTCTGGACCCTGGAAGAGGCGCCCTGAGGTCCAGTGTTCTGGAGACGCACCAAAAGTGCCTTGAAAATTCCCACACCCTGCTACTCCACGCCTGCAGACTCCGATCTCTACAGGATAGTGCTTGGAGACCCCTCAGCACACTGGTGCCTAGGTCTCTCAAAAAAGAAACACTAACACAATGGGAAGAAATACCAGAAAAGGTAATGATCCAGATGAGAGTGCCAACACCCTACCAATAAAGGATCGAAAGCCAATGTCTATTTCGGAGATGCGAGATGAAGACATAGAAGATCTACCAGACAAGGAATTCAAAAAAATAATGTTAAAATATGTCAGAGACAATGAGAAGAATTGGGAGGACTTCAAGGAATTCAAGAACCACATAGCCTCAGAAATACAACAAATGAAAAGTAAAATCCTTGACTTAGAGCACAAAATTGAGAGCCTAACCAACAGAACAAATACAGCAGAAGAGAGGATCTCTGAAACGGAAGACACACAAAACGAACACACCCAGTTCATGAAACAGCTGGAGACAAGTCTGAACAAAGCCAATAAGACCATACAAGAAATGAAAGACAACCTCAGAAAATCAAATATTAGGATTATTGGCCTTCCTGAAGGAGCGGAAAAAGAATCAGGAATGCAAATGGTGCTCGACGAAATTATACAGGAAAACTTTCAAAACACTTGGAACATGAATCCAGCTCAAATCCAGGACGGTCAGAGGACTCCCAGCAGATATGACCCAAAGCGATCTTCACCCAGACATATGGTGCTCAAGTTCCACTCCAACGAAGACAAAGAAAGAATCCTGAGACAAGTACGAAGCAGAGAAAAGATCACATACCGGGGAAAACCAATCAGGATCACGGCTGACTTTTCTGAAGAGACCTTACAAGCAAGAAGAGAATGGACAAAGATCTTCCAAATCCTGAATCAGAACAACTGTCAACCAAGACTATTGTACCCAGCAAAGATCTCATTCGTATTTGAGAACGAAATCAAATACTTCCACAGCAAAGAGAAATTAGAAGAATATGCCAGCACAAAACCAGCTCTACAAAATCTCCTTAGAAATGCACTAATTCCAGAAAAAAGGAGGTGAATCATAAGCAAAGACGGCAAACAGGAAGGTCTCCCCACTAAAGTCCACACAAGGAAGGGCAATAACACAGATATCAACACCCACAAAAACAAGTATGGCAGGGCAAAATCACAACCTCTCAATTTTAACTCTCAACACAAATGGCCTGAACTCACCAATCAAAAGGCATAGATTAACAGAATGGATTATCAAACAGCACCCAACTATCTGTTGCCTACAAGAGACACATCTAACCAGAAGAGATTCAAAGAAGCTGAAAGTGAAAGGTTGGAAACAGATATTTCATGCCAATGGACGAGAAAAAAAGGCTGGGGTAGCTGTCTTAATTTCAGATGATGTGGACTTCAATCTGACACACATCAAAAAGGACAGGGAAGGACATTATATATTGGTGAAGGGACTGATCCATCAGGAAGTAATTACCATTGTGAACATATATGCACCAAATTCAAACGCACCTAGCTACATGAAGCAATTACTCACGGACTTAAGGGGAGACATAGATATGCACACAATAATAGTGGGTGATCTTAACACCCCACTAACAACTATAGACAGATCAACAAAACAAAAACTCAACAAAGAAACAACAGAACTCATACAAACAATAGAACAACTGGACTTGGTTGACATTTATAGAATTTTTTACCCTAAGGCCACAGATTATACATTTTTTTCAGCAGTGCATGGCACCTTCTCCAGGATCGACCACATGATAGGACACAAAGCAAACCTAAATAACTTCAAAAAGATAGGAATCATACCATGTACCCTCTCAGACCACCACGGAATGAAGCTGGAAATCAGCAATTCAAAATGCCCCAGGAAATACAGAAACTCTTGGAGGCTGAACAATATGCTACTAAACGAACAATGGATCAGAGAAGAAATTAAAGATGAGATCAAAAAATTTATGGAAACCAATGAAAACTCTGACACAACATTCCAAAATTTGTGGGACACTGCCAAAGCAGTGCTACGGGGTAAACTCATCGCAATTGGAGCTCATGTCAAGGCCCAAGAGAGGCGCCAAATACAGGAACTAAACACACACCTCCAGGAACTGGAAAAACAACAGCAGAAGAGCCCCACACACAATAGGAAACAAGAAATCATCAAAACAAGGGAGGAAATCAACCAGATAGAAATAAAAAAAACCATACACAAAATCAATGAATCAAAAAGCTGGTTTTTTGAGAAGATAAACAAGATAGACACTCCACTGGCCCGACTGACAAAGAAAAAACAAGAGAAGGCAAGAATTAACAGCATCAAAGATGAAAAAGGCAACATAACAACAGACACCGCATCCATTAAGGCCATAATCAGAAATTACTACAAAGCACTGTACTCCAACAAATCAGAAGATCACCAAGAAATGGAAAAGTTCTTAGACTTCTACCACTTGCCAAAACTTAGCCCAGAGGCAACAAACGACCTGAACAAACCCATAACTGAAGTAGAGATTGAATCAGTGATTAAAGACCTCCCAACAAGGAAAAGCCCAGGCCCAGACGGCTTCACTCCAGAATTCTACAAAACATTCTGAACAGAGCTGACCCCAATCCTCTACAAACTCTTCAAAACAATAGAAAAAGAGGCAACCCTTCCAAACTCATTCTATGAAGCCAACATTACCTTAATCCCAAAACCAGACAGAGAACTAACAGAGAAGGAAAACTACAGACCTATCTCTTTGATGAACATTGATGCTAAGATTCTCAACAAAATCCTAGCCAACAGAATTCAAAAACACATCAGACAGATCATTCATCCAGATCAAGTAGGATTCATCCCTGGAATGCAGGGATGGTTCAACATTCGAAAATCTATAAATGTGATACACCACATCCAAAAACTGAAAAACAAGAATCACATGATAGTATCAATAGATGCGGAAAAAGCTTTCGACAAAATCCAACATCACTTCCTACTAAAAACCCTAACCAAGGTAGGCATAGATGGAAAAATCCACAACATAATTAAAGCAATATATGAAAAACCCAACGCCAGCATCATACTGAATGGAGAAAAGCTAGAACCCTTCCCACTGAGATCTGGAACAAGACAGGGATGTCCACTTTCTCCACTACTATTCAACATAGTCCTAGAGGTACTCGCTGAGGCCATAAGACAAGAAAAAGAAATCAGAGGAATCCAAATGGGAAACGAAGAAGTCAAGCTCTCACTATACGCAGATGATATGATTCTTTATGTAGAAGAGCCAAGAGACTCAATACAGAGACTGCTAGAACTTGTACGAGAGTTTGGTAGAGTGGCAGGGTACAAAATTAATGAACAAAAATCAACAGCCATAGTGTATGCGAACAGCCCCAAGATGGAAAAAGACTTAACCAGCAAGATACCATTCAAAATAACAGAGAAAAGTATGAAATATCTGGGAATAAATCTAACCAAAAATGTAGAAGACTTATTTGAAGAAAACTACAATCTGCTTAAAAAAGAAATTGAACAAGACCTCAAAAGATGGAGTAATATCCCATGCTCCTGGATAGGTAAAATCAATATCATTAAAATGTCTATACTGCCAAAAGCAATATATACATTCAACGCAATCCCAATCAAATTGCCCAAAATATTCTTCATGGAACTGGAAACAATGATCCAAAGGTTCATCTGGAAGCACAAAAAACCACGGATAGCTAGAACTATCCTGAAGAACAGGAAGTTAGCAGGGGGAATCACAGTTCCGGACCTCTGGACATACTATAGGGCAGTGGTTATCAAAACAGCGTGGTACTGGCACAAAGATAGAGAGGAAGATCAATGGAGCAGAATAGAAACACCAGAAGGAAACCCACACAGATACAGCCAAATAATCTTTGACAAAAAGACAAACGACAACCCAGGCAAATGGGAAGGTCTGTTCAATAAATGCTGCTGGGACAACTGGTTGATAGCCTGCAGAAACAAAAAAATAGATCCACATCTCTCACCATACACTAAGATCAGATCTAAATGGATAACAGATCTAAACCTACATCCAGAAACCTTCAAACTTTTGGAAGAAAATGTTGGAAACACACTGGAACACTTAGGGGTAGGCCCTCACTTCCTAAAAAAGACTCCAGATGCAGTAGAAATCAAGACCAAAATAAACAATTGGGACCTCATCAAACTAAGAAGCTTCTGTACAGCTAGAGAAACAATCAACAAAGTAAAAAGGCAACCCACAGAATGGGAGAAGATCTTCGCACACGACATAGGTGATAGAGGGCTAATATCCAGAATATACAAAGAGCTACAAAACAACCAAAATGTCAAAACAAACAACCCACTCAAGCAATGGGCACGGGAAATGGGCAGACACTTCACAAAGGAACAAACCCAAATGGCAAATAAACATATGAAAAAATGCTCAAGTTCCCTGGCAATAAGGGAAATCCAAATTAAAACATCAATGAGGTACCACCTAACGCCAGTAAGACTGGCCCACATGAATAAAAGCACCAACGACACTTGTTGGCGAGGTTGCGGGGAAAAGGGAACCCTACTCCACTGCTGGTGGGGCTGCAGGCTGGTACAGCCTCTATGGAAATCAGTATGGAGAATATTCAAACAACTCAAATTCAACATACCGTATGATCCAGCAATAGCACTCCTAGGAATATATCCAGAACACTTGTTCTATGAGAAACCAACATGTACTCCTATGTTCATAGCAGCACAATCAGTAATTGCAAAAACATGGAAACAACCAAAATGCCCATCAAAAGAGGATTGGATAAGAAAGCTATGGTTCATCTACTCCATGGAATACTACTCAGCTATTAAAAAAAACAAAATGCAGTTCTTTGTGGCCAAATGGGCCAAACTGGAAACCATAATGCTAAGGGAAATGAGCCAATCCCAAAAGGTTAAATACCACATGTTTGCCTTAATTTAAGATGATATGATGTTATGTATAACATGTTATGTTTTGAATGTTATATGTTGTGTATAAACTAAAATTGAAGTATAGGTGAGGTGGTCACAGAAGGTGGCTGGGAACCCGCATTTACTTTTAACATATTGGTTACTCATTACTATGTCAATTAATTCCATAATGATGTAAATTTTTGCTGATGGTATGTTGGAGCTTTCAATTGACTGGGATGATACTCTGCTGGCTCTGTCATCAGACCAGAGAGGGTATACCTAAGAAACCGTTGAACTTGACGGGACAATAAGATGCTGGACTCTATGTTTGGTATACGCTTGCAATGGGGAAATCTCAACTGAAATTGAGCTGTGGTTATGCAATAAGGTGGAGGAATCCACCATGGTGGGAGGGTTTGGGGAGGGGTGGGGAGAACCCAAGTATCTATGTAACTGTGTCACATAATACAATGTAATTACTGAAGTTAAATAATAAATAATTAAAAAAAAAAGAAAAAAGAAAACTGAGTTTCCTTGAGAGCTGCTTGGAAGCCTGATGGTGTGTGAAGTTAGTGAGCCAAATGGAGTTGTTCTCCCACAAGAACCACTCGGCTGATCCTTCTTCTATATGCCCTTCACCAACATGCAGTGTTTCCTTGATTGAATTAGCTCTCACACCAATATTTGCGTCTAGAGCCTTTGCACTGAGGGCTATCTGAAAACGGCTGTGGCGCTGAAGTTGCCTGTGAATGTGGAGTTGGTGGCATGTGAAACCCGCACGTGGAGCATTCTTTTGTGTGGGATGCTCTACCAGGTTCATTCCTAGATAATGCACTCAAAGGGCACTAAGCATAGAGTGTGAAAACTGAGTTTCCTTGAGAGCTGCTTGGAAGCCTGATGGTGTGTGAAGTTAGTGAGCCAAATGGAGTTGTTCTCCCACAAGAACCACTCGGCTGATCCTTCTTCAATATGCCCTTCACCAACATGCAGTGTTTCCATGATTGAATTAGCTCTCACACCAATATTTGCGTCTAGAGCCTTTGCATTGAGGGCTATCTGAAAACGGCTGTGGCGCTGAAGTTGCCTGAGAATGTGGAGTTGGTGGCATGTGAAACCCGCATGTGGAGCATTCTTTTGTGTGGGATGCTCTACCAGGTTCATTCCTAGATAATGCACTCAAAGGGCACTAAGCATAGAGTGTGAAAACTGAGTTTCCTTGAGAGCTGCTTGGAAGCCTGATGGTGTGTGAAGTTAGTGAGCCAAATGGAGTTGTTCTCCCGCAAGAACCACTTGGCTAATCCTTCTTCAATATGCCCTTCACCAACATGCAGTGTTTCCTTGATTGAATTAGCTCTCACACCAATATTTGCATCTAGAGCCTTTGCATTGAGGGCTATCTGAAAATGGCTGTGGCGCTGAAGTTGCCTGTGAATGTGGAGTTGGTGGCATGTGAAACCCGCAGGTGGAGCATTCGTTTGTATGGGATGCTCAGCAAGCTTCATTTCAGTCCTAGGCACTCAAAGGGCACTAAGCATAGAGTGTGAAAACTGAGTTTCCTTGAGAGCTGCTTGGAAGCCTGATGGTGTGTGAAGTTAGTGAGCCAAATGGAGTTGTTCTCCCACAAGAACCACTCGGCTGATCCTTCTTCAATATGCCCTTCACCAACATGCAGTGTTTCCTTGATTGAATTAGCTCTCACACCAATATTTGCGTCTAGAGCCTTTGCATTGAGGGCTATCTGAAAACGGCAGTGGCGCTGAAGTTGCCTGTGAATGTGGAGTTGGTGGCATGTGAAACCCGCACGTGGAGCATTCTTTTGTGTGGGATGCTCTACCAGGTTCATTCCTAGATAATGCACTCAAAGGGCACTAAGCATAGAGTGTGAAAACTGAGTTTCCTTGAGAGCTGCTTGGAAGCCTGATGGTGTGTGAAGTTAGTGAGCCAAATGGAGTTGTTCTCCCACAAGAACCACTCGGCTGATCCTTCTTCAATATGCCCTTCACCAACATGCAGTGTTTCCTTGATTGAATTAGCTCTCACACCAATATTTGCGTCTAGAGCCTTTGCATTGAGGGCTATCTGAAAACGGCTGTGGCGCTGAAGTTGCCTGTGAATGTGGAGTTGGTGGCATGTGAAACCCGCATGTGGAGCATTCGTTTGTGTGGGATGCTCAGCAAGCTTCATTTCAGTCCTAGGCACTCAAAGGGCACTAAGCATAGAGTGTGAAAACTGAGTTTCCTTGATAGCTGCTTGGAAACCTGATGGTGTGTGAAGTTAGTGAGCCAAATGGAGTTGTTCTCCCACAAGAACCACTCGGCTGATCCTTCTTCAATATGCCCTTCACCAACATGCAGTGTTTCCTTGATTGAATTTGCTCTCACACCAATATTTGCATCTAGAGCCTTTGCATTGAGGGCTATCTGAAAATGGCTGTGGCGCTGAAGTTGCCTGTGAATGTGGAGTTGGTGGCATGTGAAACCCGCAGGTGGAGCATTCGTTTGTATGGGATGCTCAGCAAGCTTCATTTCAGTCCTAGGCACTCAAAGGGCACTAAGCATAGAGTGTGAAAACTGAGTTTCCTTGAGAGCTGCTTGGAAGCCTGATGGTGTGTGAAGTTAGTGAGCCAAATGGAGTTGTTCTCCCACAAGAACCACTCGGCTGATCCTTCTTCAATATGCCCTTCACCAACATGCAGTGTTTCCTTGATTGAATTAGCTCTCACACCAATATTTGCGTCTAGAGCCTTTGCATTGAGGGCTATCTGAAAACGGCTGTGGCGCTGAAGTTGCCTGAGAATGTGGAGTTGGTGGCATGTGAAACCCGCATGTGGAGCATTCTTTTGTGTGGGATGCTCTACCAGGTTCATTCCTAGATAATGCACTCAAAGGGCACTAAGCATAGAGTGTGAAAACTGAGTTTCCTTGAGAGCTGCTTGGAAGCCTGATGGTGTGTGAGGTTAGTGAGCCAAATGGAGTTGTTCTCCCACAAGAACCACTTGGATAATCCTTCTTCAATATGCCTTTCACCAACATGCAGTGTTTCCTTGATTGAATTAGCTCTCACACCAATATTTGCGTCTAGAGCCTTTGCATTGAGGGCTATCTGAAAACGGCTGTGGCGCTGAAGTTGCCTGTGAATGTGGAGTTGGTGGCATGTGAAACCCGCATGTGGAGCATTCGTTTGTGTGGGATGCTCACAAAGCTTCATTTCAGTCCTAGGCACTCAAAGGGCACTAAGCATAGAGTGTGAAAACTGAGTTTCCTTGAGAGCTGCTTGGAAGCCTGATGGTGTGTGAAGTTAGTGAGCCAAATGGAGTTGTTCTCCCACAAGAACCACTCGGCTGATCCTTCTTCAATATGCCCTTCACCAACATGCAGTGTTTCCTTGATTGAATTAGCTCTCACATCAATATTTGCGTCTAGAGCCTTTGCATTGAGGGCTATCTGAAAACGGCTGTGGGGCTGAAGTTGCCTGTGAATGTGGAGTTGGTGGCATGTGAAACCCGCATGTGGAGCATTCGTTTGTGTGGGATGCTCACCAAGCTTCATTTCAGTCCTAGGCACTCAAAGGGCACTAAGCATAGAGTGTGAAAACTGAGTTTCCTTGAGAGCTGCTTGGAAGCCTGATGGTGTGTGAAGTTAGTAAGCCCAATGGAGTTGTTCTCCCACAAGAACCAATTGGCTGATACTTCTTCAATATGCCCTTCACCAACATGCAGTGTTTCCTTGATTGAATTAGCTCTCACATCAATATTTGCGTCTAGAGCCTTTGCATTGAGGGCTATCTGAAAACGGCTGTGGCGCTGAAGTTGCCTGTGAATGTGGAGTTGGTGGCATGTGAAACCCGCACGTGGAGCATTCTTTTGTGTGGGATGCTCTACCAGGTTCATTCCTAGATAATGCACTCAAAGGGCACTAAGCATAGAGTGTGAAAACTGAGTTTCCTTGAGAGCTGCTTGGAAGCCTGATGGTGTGTGAAGTTAGTGAGCCAAATGGAGTTGTTCTCCCACAAGAACCACTCAGCTGATCCTTCTTCAATATGCCCTTCACCAACATGCAGTGTTTCCTTGATTGAATTAGCTCTCACACCAATATTTGCGTCTAGAGCCTTTGCATTGAGGGCTATCTGAAAACGGCTGTGGCGCTGAAGTTGCCTGTGAATGTGGAGTTGGTGGCATGTGAAACCTGCACGTGGAGCATTTATTTGTGTGGGACCCTGTACTAGATTCATTCCTAGATAATGCACTCAAAGGGCACTAAGCATAGAGTGTGAAAACTGAGTTTCCTTGAGAGCTGCTTGGAAGCCTGATGGTGTGTGAAGTTAGTGAGCCAAATGGAGTTGTTCTCCCACAAGAACCACTCGGCTGATCCTTCTTCAATATGCCCTTCACCAACATGCAGTGTTTCCTTGATTGAATTAGCTCTCACACCAATATTTGCGTCTAGAGCCTTTGCATTGAGGGCTATCTGAAAACGGCTGTGGCGCTGAAGTTGCCTGTGAATGTGGAGTTGGTGGCATGTGAAACCCGCATGTGGAGCATTCGTTTGTGTGGGATGCTCAGCAAGCTTCATTTCAGTCCTAGGCACTCAAAGGGCACTAAGCATAGAGTGTGAAAACTGAGTTTCCTTGATAGCTGCTTGGAAACCTGATGGTGTGTGAAGTTAGTGAGCCAAATGGAGTTGTTCTCCCACAAGAACCACTCGGCTGATCCTTCTTCAATATGCCCTTCACCAACATGCAGTGTTTCCTTGATTGAATTAGCTCTCACACCAATATTTGCATCTAGAGCCTTTGCATTGAGGGCTATCTGAAAATGGCTGTGGCGCTGAAGTTGCCTGTGAATGTGGAGTTGGTGGCATGTGAAACCCGCAGGTGGAGCATTCGTTTGTATGGGATGCTCAGCAAGCTTCATTTCAGTCCTATGCACTCAAAGGGCACTAAGCATAGAGTGTGAAAACTGAGTTTCCTTGAGAGCTGCTTGGAAGCCTGATGGTGTGTGAAGTTAGTGAGCCAAATGGAGTTGTTCTCCCACAAGAACCACTCGGCTGATCCTTCTTCAATATGCCCTTCACCAACATGCAGTGTTTCCTTGATTGAATTAGCTCTCACACCAATATTTGCGTCTAGAGCCTTTGCATTGAGGGCTATCTGAAAACGGCTGTGGCGCTGAAGTTGCCTGAGAATGTGGAGTTGGTGGCATGTGAAACCCGCATGTGGAGCATTCTTTTGTGTGGGATGCTCTACCAGGTTCATTCCTAGATAATGCACTCAAAGGGCACTAAGCATAGAGTGTGAAAACTGAGTTTCCTTGAGAGCTGCTTGGAAGCCTGATGGTGTGTGAGGTTAGTGAGCCAAATGGAGTTGTTCTCCCACAAGAACCACTTGGCTAATCCTTCTTCAATATGCCCTTCACCAACATGCAGTGTTTCCTTGATTGAATTAGCTCTCACACCAATATTTGCGTCTAGAGCCTTTGCATTGAGGGCTATCTGAAAACGGCTGTGGCGCTGAAGTTGCCTGTGAATGTGGAGTTGGTGGCATGTGAAACCCGCATGTGGAGCATTCGTTTGTGTGGGATGCTCACAAAGCTTCATTTCAGTCCTAGGCACTCAAAGGGCACTAAGCATAGAGTGTGAAAACTGAGTTTCCTTGAGAGCTGCTTGGAAGCCTGATGGTGTGTGAAGTTAGTGAGCCAAATGGAGTTGTTCTCCCACAAGAACCACTCGGCTGATCCTTCTTCAATATGCCCTTCACCAACATGCAGTGTTTCCTTGATTGAATTAGCTCTCACACCAATATTTGCGTCTAGAGCCTTTGCATTGAGGGCTATCTGAAAACGGCTGTGGCGCTGAAGTTGCCTGTGAATGTGGAGTTGGTGGCATGTGAAACCCGCATGTGGAGCATTCGTTTGTGTGGGATGCTCACCAAGCTTCATTTCAGTCCTAGGCACTCAAAGGGCACTAAGCATAGAGTGTGAAAACTGAGTTTCCTTGAGAGCTGCTTGGAAGCCTGATGGTGTGTGAAGTTAGTGAGCCAAATGGAGTTGTTCTCCCACAAGGACCACTCGGCTCATCCTTCTTTAATATGCCCTTCACCAACATGCAGTGTTTCCTTGATTGAATTAGCTCTCACACCAATATTTGCGTCTAGAGCCTTTGCATTGAGGGCTATCTGACAACGGCTGTGGCGCTGAAGTTGCCTGTGAATGTGGAGTTGGTGGCATGTGAAACCCGCATGTGGAGCATTCGTTTGTGTGGGATGCTCTACCAGGTTCATTCCTAGATAATGCACTAAAAGGGCACTAAGCATAGAGTGTGAAAACTGAGTTTCCTTGAGAGCTGCTTGGAAGCCTGATGGTGTGTGAAGTTAGTGAGCCAAATGGAGTTGTTCTCCCACAAGAACCACTCGGCTGATCCTTCTTCAATATGCCCTTCACCAACATGCAGTGTTTCCTTGATTGAATTAGCTCTCACACCAATATTTGCGTCTAGAGCCTTTGCATTGAGGGCTATCTGAAAACGGCTGTGGCGCTGAAGTTGCCTGTGAATGTGGAGTTGGTGGCATGTGAAACCCGCATGTGGAGCATTCGTTTGTGTGGGATGCTCACCAAGCTTCATTTCAGTCCTAGGCACACAAAGGGCACTAAGCATAGAGTGTGAAAACTGAGTTTCCTTGAGAGCTGCTTGGAAGCCTGATGGTGTGTGAAGTTAGTGAGCCAAATGGAGTTGTTCTCCCACAAGGACCACTCGGCTGATCCTTCTTCAATATGCCCTTCACCAACATGCAGTGTTTCCTTGATTGAATTAGCTCTCACACCAATATTTGCATCAAGAGCCTTTGCATTGAGGGCTATCTGAAAATGGCTGTGGCGCTGAAGTTGCCTGTGAATGTGGAGTTGGTGGCATGTGAAACCCGCCTGTGGAGCATTGGTTTGTGTGGGATGCTCAGCAAGCTTCATTTCAGTCCTAGAAACTCAAAGGGCATTAAGCCTAGAGTGTGAAAACTGAGTTTCCTTGAGAGCTGCTTGGAAGCCTGATGGTGTGTGAAGTTAGTGAGCCAAATGGAGTTGTTCTCCCACAAGAACCACTTGGCTAATCCTTCTTCAATATGCCCTTCACCAACATGCAGTGTTTCCTTGATTGAATTAGCTCTCACACCAATATTTGCGTCTAGAGCCTTTGCATTGAGGGCTATCTGAAAACGGCTGTGGCGCTGAAGTTGCCTGTGAATGTGGAGTTGGTGGCATGTGAAACCTGCATGTGGAGCATTCGTTTGTGTGGGATGCTCTACCAGGTTCATTCCTAGATAATGCACTCAAAGGGCACTAAGCATAGAGTGTGAAAACTGAGTTTCCTTGAGAGCTGCTTGGAAGCCTGATGGTGTGTGAAGTTAGTGAGCCAAATGGAGTTGTTCTCCCACAAGAACCACTCGGCTGATCCTTCTTCAATATGCCCTTCACCAACATGCAGTGTTTCCTTGATTGAATTAGCTCTCACACCAATATTTGCGTCTAGAGCCTTTGCATTGAGGGCTATCTGAAAATGGCTGTGGCGCTGAAGTTGCCTGTGAATGTGGAGTTGGTGGCATGTGAAACCCGCATGTGGAGCATTCGTTTGTGTGGGATGCTCTATGAGGTTCATTCCTAGATAATTCACTCAAAGGGCACTAAGCATAGAGTGTGAAAACTGAGTTTCCTTGAAAGCTGCTTGGAAGCCTGATGGTGTGTGAAGTTAGTGAGCCAAATGGAGTTGTTCTCCCACAAGAACCACTTGGCTAATCCTTCTTCAATATGCCCTTCACCAACATGCAGTGTTTCATTGATTGAATTAGCTCTCACACCAATATTTGCGTCTAGAGCCTTTGCATTGAGGGCTATCTGAAAACGGCTGTGGCGCTGAAGTTGCCTGTGCATGTGGAGTTGGTGGCATGTGAAACCCGCATGTGGAGCATTCGTTTGTGTGGGATCCTGTACTAGATTCATTCCTAGATAATGCACTCAAAGGGCACTAAGCCTAGAGTGTGAAAACTGAGTTTCCATGAGAGCTGCTTGGAAGCCTGATGGTGTGTGAAGTTAGTGAGCCAAATGGAGTTGTTCTCCCACAAGAACCACTCGGCTGATCCTTCTTCAATATGCCCTTCACCAACATGCAGTGTTTCCTTGATTGAATTAGCTCTCACACCAATATTTGCGTCTAGAGCCTTTGCATTGAGGGCTATCTGAAAACGGCTGTGGCGCTGAAGTTGCCTGTGAATGTGGAGTTGGTGGCATGTGAAACCCGCATGTGGAGCATTCGTTTGTGTGGGATGCTCACAAAGCTTCATTTCAGTCCTAGGCACTCAAAGGGCACTAAGCATAGAGTGTGAAAACTGAGTTTCCTTGAGAGCTGCTTGGAAGCCTGATGGTGTGTGAAGTTAGTGAGCCAAATGGAGTTGTTCTCCCACAAGAACCACTCGGCTGATCCTTCTTCAATATGCCCTTCACCAACATGCAGTGTTTCCTTGATTGAATTAGCTCTCACATCAATATTTGCGTCTAGAGCCTTTGCATTGAGGGCTATCTGAAAACGGCTGTGGCGCTGAAGTTGCCTGTGAATGTGGAGTTGGTGGCATGTGAAACCCGCATGTGGAGCATTCGTTTGTGTGGGATGCTCACCAAGCTTCATTTCATTCCTAGGCACTCAAAGGGCACTAAGCATAGAGTGTGAAAACTGAGTTTCCTTGAGAGCTGCTTGGAAACCTGATGGTGTGTGAAGTTAGTGAGCCAAATGGAGTTGTTCTCCCACAAGGACCACTCGGCTGATCCTTCTTCAATATGCCCTTCACCAACATGCAGTGTTTCCTTGATTGAATTAGCTCTCACATCAATATTTGCGTCTAGAGCCTTTGCATTGAGGGCTATCTGAAAACGGCTGTGGCGCTGAAGTTGCCTGTGAATGTGGAGTTGGTGGCATGTGAAACCCGCACGTGGAGCATTCTTTTGTGTGGGATGCTCTACCAGGTTCATTCCTAGATAATGCACTCAAAGGGCACTAAGCATAGAGTGTGAAAACTGAGTTTCCTTGAGAGCTGCTTGGAAGCCTGATGGTGTGTGAAGTTAGTGAGCCAAATGGAGTTGTTCTCCCACAAGAACCACTCGGCTGATCCTTCTTCAATATGCCCTTCACCAACATGCAGTGTTTCCTTGATTGAATTAGCTCTCACACCAATATTTGCGTCTAGAGCCTTTGCATTGAGGGCTATCTGAAAACGGCTGTGGCGCTGAAGTTGCCTGTGAATGTGGAGTTGGTGGCATGTGAAACCCGCATGTGGAGCATTCGTTTGTGTGGGATGCTCAGCAAGCTTCATTTCAGTCCTAGGCACTCAAAGGGCACTAAGCATAGAGTGTGAAAACTGAGTTTCCTTGAGAGCTGCTTGGAAGCCTGATGGTGTGTGAAGTTAGTGAGCCAAATGGAGTTGTTCTCCCACAAGGACCACTCGGCTGATCCTTCTTCAATATGCCCTTCACCAACATGCAGTGTTTCCTTGATTGAATTAGCTCTCACACCAATATTTGCGTCTAGAGCCTTTGCATTGAGGGCTATCTGAAAACGGCTGTGGCGCTGAAGTTGCCTGAGAATGTGGAGTTGGTGGCATGTGAAACCCGCATGTGGAGCATTCTTTTGTGTGGGATGCTCTACCTGGTTCATTCCTAGATAATGCACTCAAAGGGCACTAAGCATAGAGTGTGAAAACTGAGTTTCCTTGAGAGCTGCTTGGAAGCCTGATGGTGTGTGAGGTTAGTGAGCCAAATGGAGTTGTTCTCCCACAAGAACCACTTGGCTAATCCTTCTTCAATATGCCCTTCACCAACATGCAGTGTTTCCTTGATTGAATTAGCTCTCACACCAATATTTGCGTCTAGAGCCTTTGCATTGAGGGCTATCTGAAAACGGCTGTGGCGCTGAAGTTGCCTGTGAATGTGGAGTTGGTGGCATGTGAAACCCGCATGTGGAGCATTCGTTTGTGTGGGATGCTCACAAAGCTTCATTTCAGTCCTAGGCACTCAAAGGGCACTAAGCATAGAGTGTGAAAACTGAGTTTCCTTGAGAGCTGCTTGGAAGCCTGATGGTGTGTGAAGTTAGTGAGCCAAATGGAGTTGTTCTCCCACAAGAACCACTCGGCTGATCCTTCTTCAATATGCCCTTCACCAACATGCAGTGTTTCCTTGATTGAATTAGCTCTCACATCAATATTTGCGTCTAGAGCCTTTGCATTGAGGGCTATCTGAAAACGGCTGTGGCGCTGAAGTTGCCTGTGAATGTGGAGTTGGTGGCATGTGAAACCCGCATGTGGAGCATTCGTTTGTGTGGGATGCTCACCAAGCTTCATTTCAGTCCTAGGCACTCAAAGGGCACTAAGCATAGAGTGTGAAAACTGAGTTTCCTTGAGAGCTGCTTGGAAGCCTGATGGTGTGTGAAGTTAGTGAGCCAAATGGAGTTGTTCTCCCACAAGGACCACTCGGCTGATCCTTCTTCAATATGCCCTTCACCAACATGCAGTGTTTCCTTGATTGAATTAGCTCTCACACCAATATTTGCGTCTAGAGCCTTTGCATTGAGGGCTATCTGACAACGGCTGTGGCGCTGAAGTTGCCTGTGAATGTGGAGTTGGTGGCATGTGAAACCCGCATGTGGAGCATTCGTTTGTGTGGGATGCTCTACCAGGTTCATTCCTAGATAATGCACTCAAAGGGCACTAAGCCTAGAGTGTGAAAACTGAGTTTCCTTGAGAGCTGCTTGGAAGCCTGATGGTGTGTGAAGTTAGTGAGCCAAATGGAGTTGTTCTCCCACAAGAACCACTCGGCTGATCCTTCTTCAATATGCCCTTCACCAACATGCAGTGTTTCCTTGATTGAATTAGCTCTCACACCAATATTTGCGTCTAGAGCCTTTGCATTGAGGGCTATCTGAAAACGGCTGTGGCGCTGAAGTTGCCTGTGAATGTGGAGTTGGTGGCATGTGAAACCCGCATGTGGAGCATTCGTTTGTGTGGGATGCTCACCAAGCTTCATTTCAGTCCTAGGCACACAAAGGGCACTAAGCATAGAGTGTGAAAACTGAGTTTCCTTGAGAGCTGCTTGGAAGCCTGATGGTGTGTGAAGTTAGTGAGCCAAATGGAGTTGTTCTCCCACAAGGACCACTCGGCTGATCCTTCTTCAATATGCCCTTCACCAACATGCAGTGTTTCCTTGATTGAATTAGCTCTCACACCAATATTTGCATCAAGAGCCTTTGCATTGAGGGCTATCTGAAAATGGCTGTGGCGCTGAAGTTGCCTGTGAATGTGGAGTTGGTGGCATGTGAAACCCGCCTGTGGAGCATTGGTTTGTGTGGGATGCTCACCAAGCTTCATTTCAGTCCTAGAAACTCAAAGGGCATTAAGCCTAGAGTGTGAAAACTGAGTTTCCTTGAGAGCTGCTTGGAAGCCTGATGGTGTGTGAAGTTAGTGAGCCAAATGGAGTTGTTCTCCCACAAGAACCACTTGGCTAATCCTTCTTCAATATGCCCTTCACCAACATGCAGTGTTTCCTTGATTGAATTAGCTCTCACACCAATATTTGCGTCTAGAGCCTTTGAATTGAGGGCTATCTGACAACGGCTGTGGCGCTGAAGTTGCCTGTGAATGTGGAGTTGGTGGCATGTGAAACCCGCATGTGGAGCATTCGTTTGTGTGGGATGCTCACTAAGCTTCATTACAGTCCTAGGCACACAAAGGGCACTAAGCATAGAGTGTGAAAACTGAGTTTCCTTGAGAGCTGCTTGGAAGCCTGATGGTGTGTGAAGTTAGTGAGCCAAATGGAGTTGTTCTCCCACAAGAACCACTCGGCTGATCCTTCTTCAATATGCCCTTCACCAACATGCAGTGTTTCCTTGATTGAATTAGCTCTCACACCAATATTTGCATCTAGAGCCTTTGCATTGAGGGCTATCTGAAAATGGCTGTGGCGCTGAAGTTGCCTGTGAATGTGGAGTTGGTGGCATGTGAAACCCGCAGGTGGAGCATTCGTTTGTATGGGATGCTCAGCAAGCTTCATTTCAGTCCTATGCACTCAAAGGGCACTAAGCATAGAGTGTGAAAACTGAGTTTCCTTGAGAGCTGCTTGGAAGCCTGATGGTGTGTGAAGTTAGTGAGCCAAATGGAGTTGTTCTCCCACAAGAACCACTCGGCTGATCCTTCTTCAATATGCCCTTCACCAACATGCAGTGTTTCCTTGATTGAATTAGCTCTCACACCAATATTTGCGTCTAGAGCCTTTGCATTGAGGGCTATCTGAAAATGGCTGTGGCGCTGAAGTTGCCTGTGAATGTGGAGTTGGTGGCATGTGAAACCCGCATGTGGAGCATTCGTTTGTGTGGGATGCTCTATGAGGTTCATTCCTAGATAATTCACTCAAAGGGCACTAAGCATAGAGTGTGAAAACTGAGTTTCCTTGAAAGCTGCTTGGAAGCCTGATGGTGTGTGAAGTTAGTGAGCCAAATGGAGTTGTTCTCCCACAAGAACCACTTGGCTAATCCTTCTTCAATATGCCCTTCACCAACATGCAGTGTTTCATTGATTGAATTAGCTCTCACACCAATATTTGCGTCTAGAGCCTTTGCATTGAGGGCTATCTGAAAACGGCTGTGGCGCTGAAGTTGCCTGTGCATGTGGAGTTGGTGGCATGTGAAACCCGCATGTGGAGCATTCGTTTGTGTGGGATCCTGTACTAGATTCATTCCTAGATAATGCACTCAAAGGGCACTAAGCCTAGAGTGTGAAAACTGAGTTTCCATGAGAGCTGCTTGGAAGCCTGATGGTGTGTGAAGTTAGTGAGCCAAATGGAGTTGTTCTCCCACAAGAACCACTTGGCTAATCCTTCTTCAATATGCCCTTCACCAACATGCAGTGTTTCCTTGATTGAATTAGCTCTCACACCAATATTTGCGTCTAGAGCCTTTGCATTGAGGGCTATCTGAAAACGGCTGTGGCGCTGAAGTTGCCTGTGAATGTGGAGTTGGTGGCATGTGAAACCCGCATGTGGAGCATTCGTTTGTGTGGGATGCTCACAAAGCTTCATTTCAGTCCTAGGCACTCAAAGGGCACTAAGCATAGAGTGTGAAAACTGAGTTTCCTTGAGAGCTGCTTGGAAGCCTGATGGTGTGTGAAGTTAGTGAGCCAAATGGAGTTGTTCTCCCACAAGAACCACTCGGCTGATCCTTCTTCAATATGCCCTTCACCAACATGCAGTGTTTCCTTGATTGAATTAGCTCTCACATCAATATTTGCGTCTAGAGCCTTTGCATTGAGGGCTATCTGAAAACGGCTGTGGCGCTGAAGTTGCCTGTGAATGTGGAGTTGGTGGCATGTGAAACCCGCATGTGGAGCATTCGTTTGTGTGGGATGCTCACCAAGCTTCATTTCATTCCTAGGCACTCAAAGGGCACTAAGCATAGAGTGTGAAAACTGAGTTTCCTTGAGAGCTGCTTGGAAACCTGATGGTGTGTGAAGTTAGTGAGCCAAATGGAGTTGTTCTCCCACAAGGACCACTCGGCTGATCCTTCTTCAATATGCCCTTCACCAACATGCAGTGTTTCCTTGATTGAATTAGCTCTCACATCAATATTTGCGTCTAGAGCCTTTGCATTGAGGGCTATCTGAAAACGGCTGTGGCGCTGAAGTTGCCTGTGAATGTGGAGTTGGTGGCATGTGAAACCCGCACGTGGAGCATTCTTTTGTGTGGGATGCTCTACCAGGTTCATTCCTAGATAATGCACTCAAAGGGCACTAAAGCATAGAGTGTGAAAACTGAGTTTCCTTGAGAGCTGCTTGGAAGCCTGATGGTGTGTGAAGTTAGTGAGCCAAATGGAGTTGTTCTCCCACAAGAACCACTCGGCTGATCCTTCTTCAATATGCCCTTCACCAACATGCAGTGTTTCCTTGATTGAATTAGCTCTCACACCAATATTTGCGTCTAGAGCCTTTGCATTGAGGGCTATCTGAAAACGGCTGTGGCGCTGAAGTTGCCTGTGAATGTGGAGTTGGTGGCATGTGAAACCCGCATGTGGAGCATTCGTTTGTGTGGGATGCTCAGCAAGCTTCATTTCAGTCCTAGGCACTCAAAGGGCACTAAGCATAGAGTGTGAAAACTGAGTTTCCTTGAGAGCTGCTTGGAAGCCTGATGGTGTGTGAAGTTAGTGAGCCAAATGGAGTTGTTCTCCCACAAGGACCACTCGGCTGATCCTTCTTCAATATGCCCTTCACCAACATGCAGTGTTTCCTTGATTGAATTAGCTCTCACACCAATATTTGCGTCTAGAGCCTTTGCATTGAGGGCTATCTGAAAACGGCTGTGGCGCTGAAGTTGCCTGAGAATGTGGAGTTGGTGGCATGTGAAACCCGCATGTGGAGCATTCTTTTGTGTGGGATGCTCTACCTGGTTCATTCCTAGATAATGCACTCAAAGGGCACTAAGCATAGAGTGTGAAAACTGAGTTTCCTTGAGAGCTGCTTGGAAGCCTGATGGTGTGTGAGGTTAGTGAGCCAAATGGAGTTGTTCTCCCACAAGAACCACTTGGCTAATCCTTCTTCAATATGCCCTTCACCAACATGCAGTGTTTCCTTGATTGAATTAGCTCTCACACCAATATTTGCGTCTAGAGCCTTTGCATTGAGGGCTATCTGAAAACGGCTGTGGCGCTGAAGTTGCCTGTGAATGTGGAGTTGGTGGCATGTGAAACCCGCATGTGGAGCATTCGTTTGTGTGGGATGCTCACAAAGCTTCATTTCAGTCCTAGGCACTCAAAGGGCACTAAGCATAGAGTGTGAAAACTGAGTTTCCTTGAGAGCTGCTTGGAAGCCTGATGGTGTGTGAAGTTAGTGAGCCAAATGGAGTTGTTCTCCCACAAGAACCACTCGGCTGATCCTTCTTCAATATGCCCTTCACCAACATGCAGTGTTTCCTTGATTGAATTAGCTCTCACATCAATATTTGCGTCTAGAGCCTTTGCATTGAGGGCTATCTGAAAACGGCTGTGGCGCTGAAGTTGCCTGTGAATGTGGAGTTGGTGGCATGTGAAACCCGCATGTGGAGCATTCGTTTGTGTGGGATGCTCACCAAGCTTCATTTCAGTCCTAGGCACTCAAAGGGCACTAAGCATAGAGTGTGAAAACTGAGTTTCCTTGAGAGCTGCTTGGAAGCCTGATGGTGTGTGAAGTTAGTGAGCCAAATGGAGTTGTTCTCCCACAAGGACCACTCGGCTGATCCTTCTTCAATATGCCCTTCACCAACATGCAGTGTTTCCTTGATTGAATTAGCTCTCACACCAATATTTGCGTCTAGAGCCTTTGCATTGAGGGCTATCTGACAACGGCTGTGGCGCTGAAGTTGCCTGTGAATGTGGAGTTGGTGGCATGTGAAACCCGCATGTGGAGCATTCGTTTGTGTGGGGATGCTCTACCAGGTTCATTCCTAGATAATGCACTCAAAGGGCACTAAGCCTAGAGTGTGAAAACTGAGTTTCCTTGAGAGCTGCTTGGAAGCCTGATGGTGTGTGAAGTTAGTGAGCCAAATGGAGTTGTTCTCCCACAAGAACCACTCGGCTGATCCTTCTTCAATATGCCCTTCACCAACATGCAGTGTTTCCTTGATTGAATTAGCTCTCACACCAATATTTGCGTCTAGAGCCTTTGCATTGAGGGCTATCTGAAAACGGCTGTGGCGCTGAAGTTGCCTGTGAATGTGGAGTTGGTGGCATGTGAAACCCGCATGTGGAGCATTCGTTTGTGTGGGATGCTCACCAAGCTTCATTTCAGTCCTAGGCACACAAAGGGCACTAAGCATAGAGTGTGAAAACTGAGTTTCCTTGAGAGCTGCTTGGAAGCCTGATGGTGTGTGAAGTTAGTGAGCCAAATGGAGTTGTTCTCCCACAAGGACCACTCGGCTGATCCTTCTTCAATATGCCCTTCACCAACATGCAGTGTTTCCTTGATTGAATTAGCTCTCACACCAATATTTGCATCAAGAGCCTTTGCATTGAGGGCTATCTGAAAATGGCTGTGGCGCTGAAGTTGCCTGTGAATGTGGAGTTGGTGGCATGTGAAACCCGCCTGTGGAGCATTGGTTTGTGTGGGATGCTCACCAAGCTTCATTTCAGTCCTAGAAACTCAAAGGGCATTAAGCCTAGAGTGTGAAAACTGAGTTTCCTTGAGAGCTGCTTGGAAGCCTGATGGTGTGTGAAGTTAGTGAGCCAAATGGAGTTGTTCTCCCACAAGAACCACTCGGCTGATCCTTCTTCAATATGCCCTTCACCAACATGCAGTGTTTCCTTGATTGAATTAGCTCTCACACCAATATTTGCGTCTAGAGCCTTTGCATTGAGGGCTATCTGAAAACGGCTGTGGCGCTGAAGTTGCCTGAGAATGTGGAGTTGGTGGCATGTGAAACCCGCATGTGGAGCATTCTTTTGTGTGGGATGCTCTACCAGGTTCATTCCTAGATAATGCACTCAAAGGGCACTAAGCATAGAGTGTGAAAACTGAGTTTCCTTGAGAGCTGCTTGGAAGCCTGATGGTGTGTGAGGTTAGTGAGCCAAATGGAGTTGTTCTCCCACAAGAACCACTTGGCTAATCCTTCTTCAATATGCCCTTCACCAACATGCAGTGTTTCCTTGATTGAATTAGCTCTCACACCAATATTTGCGTCTAGAGCCTTTGCATTGAGGGCTATCTGAAAACGGCTGTGGCGCTGAAGTTGCCTGTGAATGTGGAGTTGGTGGCATGTGAAACCCGCATGTGGAGCATTCGTTTGTGTGGGATGCTCACAAAGCTTCATTTCAGTCCTAGGCACTCAAAGGGCACTAAGCATAGAGTGTGAAAACTGAGTTTCCCTTGAGAGCTGCTTGGAAGCCTGATGGTGTGTGAAGTTAGTGAGCCAAATGGAGTTGTTCTCCCACAAGAACCACTCGGCTGAT
Organism: Ochotona princeps; assembly: GCF_030435755.1. Taxonomy (NCBI): domain Eukaryota; kingdom Metazoa; phylum Chordata; class Mammalia; order Lagomorpha; family Ochotonidae; genus Ochotona; species Ochotona princeps. The sequence continues at coordinate 8,711 of NW_026699738.1, read as the reverse complement.
CCTTCTTCAATATGCCCCTTCACCAACATGCAGTGTTTCCTTGATTGAATTAGCTCTCACATCAATATTTGCGTCTAGAGCCTTTGCATTGAGGGCTATCTGAAAACGGCTGTGGCGCTGAAGTTGCCTGTGGATGTGGAGTTGGTGGCATGTGAAACCCGCATGTGGAGCATTCGTTTGTGTGTGGGATGCTCACCAAGCTTCATTTCAGTCCTAGGCACTCAAAGGGCACTAAGCATAGAGTGTGAAAACTGAGTTTCCTTGAGAGCTGCTTGGAAGCCTGATGGTGTGTGAAGTTAGTGAGCCAAATGGAGTTGTTCTCCCACAAGGACCACTCGGCTGATCCTTCTTCAATATGCCCTTCACCAACATGCAGTGTTTCCTTGATTGAATTAGCTCTCACACCAATATTTGCGTCTAGAGCCTTTGCATTGAGGGCTATCTGACAACGGCTGTGGCGCTGAAGTTGCCTGTGAATGTGGAGTTGGTGGCATGTGAAACCCGCATGTGGAGCATTCGTTTGTGTGGGATGCTCTACCAGGTTCATTCCTAGATAATGCACTCAAAGGGCACTAAGCATAGAGTGTGAAAACTGAGTTTCCTTGAGAGCTGCTTGGAAGCCTGATGGTGTGTGAAGTTAGTGAGCCAAATGGAGTTGTTCTCCCACAAGAACCACTCGGCTGATCCTTCTTCAATATGCCCTTCACCAACATGCAGTGTTTCCTTGATTGAATTAGCTCTCACACCAATATTTGCGTCTAGAGCCTTTGCATTGAGGGCTATCTGGAAAACGGCTGTGGCGCTGAAGTTGCCTGTGAATGTGGAGTTGGTGGCATGTGAAACCCGCATGTGGAGCATTCGTTTGTGTGGGATGCTCACAAAGCTTCATTTCAGTCCTAGGCACTCAAAGGGCACTAAGCATAGAGTGTGAAAACTGAGTTTCCTTGAGAGCTGCTTGGAAGCCTGATGGTGTGTGAAGTTAGTGAGCCAAATGGAGTTGTTCTCCCACAAGAACCACTCGGCTGATCCTTCTTCAATATGCCCTTCACCAACATGCAGTGTTTCCTTGATTGAATTAGCTCTCACATCAATATTTGCGTCTAGAGCCTTTGCATTGAGGGCTATCTGAAAACGGCTGTGGCGCTGAAGTTGCCTGTGAATGTGGAGTTGGTGGCATGTGAAACCCGCATGTGGAGCATTCGTTTGTGTGGGATGCTCACCAAGCTTCATTTCAGTCCTAGGCACTCAAAGGGCACTAAGCATAGAGTGTGAAAACTGAGTTTCCTTGAGAGCTGCTTGGAAGCCTGATGGTGTGTGAAGTTAGTGAGCCAAATGGAGTTGTTCTCCCACAAGGACCACTCGGCTGATCCTTCTTCAATATGCCCTTCACCAACATGCAGTGTTTCCTTGATTGAATTAGCTCTCACACCAATATTTGCGTCTAGAGCCTTTGCATTGAGGGCTATCTGACAACGGCTGTGGCGCTGAAGTTGCCTGTGAATGTGGAGTTGGTGGCATGTGAAACCCGCATGTGGAGCATTCGTTTGTGTGGGATGCTCTACCAGGTTTCATTCCTAGATAATGCACTCAAAGGGCACTAAGCATAGAGTGTGAAAACTGAGTTTCCTTGAGAGCTGCTTGGAAGCCTGATGGTGTGTGAAGTTAGTGAGCCAAATGGAGTTGTTCTCCCACAAGAACCACTCGGCTGATCCTTCTTCAATATGCCCTTCACCAACATGCAGTGTTTCCTTGATTGAATTAGCTCTCACACCAATATTTGCGTCTAGAGCCTTTGCATTGAGGGCTATCTGAAAACGGCTGTGGCGCTGAAGTTGCCTGTGAATGTGGAGTTGGTGGCATGTGAAACCCGCATGTGGAGCATTCGTTTGTGTGGGATGCTCACCAAGCTTCATTTCAGTCCTAGGCACACAAAGGGCACTAAGCATAGAGTGTGGAAAACTGAGTTTCCTTGAGAGCTGCTTGGAAGCCTGATGGTGTGTGAAGTTAGTGAGCCAAATGGAGTTGTTCTCCCACAAGGACCACTCGGCTGATCCTTCTTCAATATGCCCTTCACCAACATGCAGTGTTTCCTTGATTGAATTAGCTCTCACACCAATATTTGCATCAAGAGCCTTTGCATTGAGGGCTATCTGAAAATGGCTGTGGCGCTGAAGTTGCCTGTGAATGTGGAGTTGGTGGCATGTGAAACCCGCCTGTGGAGCATTGGTTTGTGTGGGATGCTCAGCAAGCTTCATTTCAGTCCTAGAAACTCAAAGGGCATTAAGCCTTAGAGTGTGAGAAAACTGAGTTTTCCTTGAGAGCTGCTTGGAAGCCTGATGGTGTGTGAAGTTAGTGAGCCAAATGGAGTTGTTCTCCCACAAGAACCACTCAGCTGATCCTTCTTCAATATGCCCTTCACCAACATGCAGTGTTTCCTTGATTGAATTAGCTCTCACACCAATATTTGCGTCTAGAGCCTTTGCATTGAGGGCTATCTGAAAACGGCTGTGGCGCTGAAGTTGCCTGTGAATGTGGAGTTGGTGGCATGTGAAACCTGCATGTGGAGCATTCGTTTGTGTGGGATGCTCTACCAGGTTCATTCCTAGATAATGCACTCAAAGGGCACTAAGCATAAGAGTGTGAAAACTGAGTTTCCTTGAGAGCTGCTTGGAAGCCTGATGGTGTGTGAAGTTTAGTGAGCCAAATGGAGTTGTTCTCCCACAAGAACCACTCGGCTGATCCTTCTTCAATATGCCCTTCACCAACATGCAGTGTTTCCTTGATTGAATTAGCTCTCACACCAATATTTGCGTCTAGAGCCTTTGCATTGAGGGCTATCTGAAAATGGCTGTGGCGCTGAAGTTGCCTGTGAATGTGGAGTTGGTGGCATGTGAAACCCGCATGTGGGAGCATTCGTTTGTGTGGGATGCTCTATGAGGTTCATTCCTAGATAATTCACTCAAAGGGCACTAAGCATAGAGTGTGAAAACTGAGTTTCCTTGAAAGCTGCTTGGAAGCCTGATGGGTGTGTGAAGTTAGTGAGCCAAATGGAGTTGTTCTCCCACAAGAACCACTTGGCTAATCCTTCTTCAATATGCCCTTCACCAACATGCAGGTGTTTCATTGATTGAATTAGCTCTCACACCAATATTTGCGTCTAGAGCCTTTGCATTGAGGGCTATCTGAAAACGGCTGTGGCGCTGAAGTTGCCTGTGAATGTGGAGTTGGTGGCATGTGAAACCCGCATGTGGAGCATTCGTTTGTGTGGGATCCTGTACTAGATTCATTCCTAGATAATGCACTCAAAGGGCACTAAGCATAGAGTGTGAAAACTGAGTTTCCATGAGAGCTGCTTGGAAGCCTGATGGTGTGTGAAGTTAGTGAGCCAAATGGAGTTGTTCTCCCACAAGAACCACTTGGCTAATCCTTCTTCAATATGCCCTTCACCAACATGCAGTGTTTCCTTGATTGAATTAGCTCTCACACCAATATTTGCGTCTAGAGCCTTTGCATTGAGGGCTATCTGACAACGGCTGTGGCGCTGAAGTTGCCTGTGAATGTGGAGTTGGTGGCATGTGAAACCCGCATGTGGAGCATTCGTTTGTGTGGGATGCTCACCAAGCTTCATTTCAGTCCTAGGCACTCAAAGGGCACTAAGCATAGAGTGTGAAAACTGAGTTTCCTTGAGAGCTGCTTGGAAACCTGATGGTGTGTGAAGTTAGTGAGCCAAATGGAGTTGTTCTCCCACAAGGACCACTCGGCTGATCCTTCTTCAATATGCCCTTCACCAACATGCAGTGTTTCCTTGATTGAATTAGCTCTCACATCAATATTTGCGTCTAGAGCCTTTGCATTGAGGGCTATCTGAAAACGGCTGTGGCGCTGAAGTTGCCTGTGAATGTGGAGTTGGTGGCATGTGAAACCCGCACGTGGAGCATTCTTTTGTGTGGGATGCTCTACCAGGTTCATTCCTAGATAATGCACTCAAAGGGCACTAAGCATAGAGTGTGAAAACTGAGTTTCCTTGAGAGCTGCTTGGAAGCCTGATGGTGTGTGAAGTTAGTGAACCAAATGGAGTTGTTCTCCCACAAGAACCACTCAGCTGATCCTTCTTCAATATGCCCTTCACCAACATGCAGTGTTTCCTTGATTGAATTAGCTCTCACACCAATATTTGCGTCTAGAGCCTTTGCATTGAGGGCTATCTGAAAATGGCTGTGGCGCTGAAGTTGCCTGTGAATGTGGAGTTGGTGGCATGTGAAACCTGCACGTGGAGCATTTATTTGTGTGGGACCCTGTACTAGATTCATTCCTAGATAATGCACTCAAAGGGCACTAAGCATAGAGTGTGAAAACTGAGTTTCCTTGAGAGCTGCTTGGAAGCCTGATGGTGTGTGAAGTTAGTGAGCCAAATGGAGTTGTTCTCCCACAAGAACCACTCGGCTGATCCTTCTTCAATATGCCCTTCACCACATGCAGTGTTTCCTTGATTGAATTAGCTCTCACACCAATATTTGCGTCTAGAGCCTTTGCATTGAGGGCTATCTGAAAATGGCTGTGGCGCTGAAGTTGCCTGTGAATGTGGAGTTGGTGGCATGTGAAACCCGCATGTGGAGCATTCGTTTGTGTGGGATGCTCAGCAAGCTTCATTTCAGTCCTAGGCACTCAAAGGGCACTAAGCATAGAGTGTGAAAACTGAGTTTCCTTGAGAGCTGCCTTGGAAGCCTGATGGTGTGTGAAGTTAGTGAGCCAAATGGAGTTGTTCTCCCACAAGAACCACTCGGCTGATCCTTCTTCAATATGCCCTTCACCAACATGCAGTGTTTCCTTGATTGAATTAGCTCTCACACCAATATTTGCGTCTAGAGCCTTTGCATTGAGGGCTATCTGAAAACGGCTGTGGCGCTGAAGTTGCCTGAGAATGTGGAGTTGGTGGCATGTGAAACCCGCATGTGGAGCATTCTTTTGTGTGGGATGCTCTACCAGGTTCATTCCTAGATAATGCACTCAAAGGGCACTAAGCATAGAGTGTGAAAACTGAGTTTCCTTGAGAGCTGCTTGGAAGCCTGATGGTGTGTGAGGTTAGTGAGCCAAATGGAGTTGTTCTCCCACAAGAACCACTTGGCTAATCCTTCTTCAATATGCCCTTCACCAACATGCAGTGTTTCCTTGATTGAATTAGCTCTCACACCAATATTTGCGTCTAGAGCCTTTGCATTGAGGGCTATCTGAAAACGGCTGTGGCGCTGAAGTTGCCTGTGAATGTGGAGTTGGTGGCATGTGAAACCCGCATGTGGAGCATTCGTTTGTGTGGGATGCTCACAAAGCTTCATTTCAGTCCTAGGCACTCAAAGGGCACTAAGCATAGAGTGTGAAAACTGAGTTTCCTTGAGAGCTGCTTGGAAGCCTGATGGTGTGTGTGAAGTTAGTGAGCCAAATGGAGTTGTTCTCCCACAAGAACCACTCGGCTGATCCTTCTTCAATATGCCCTTCACCAACATGCAGTGTTTCCTTGATTGAATTAGCTCTCACATCAATATTTGCGTCTAGAGCCTTTGCATTGAGGGCTATCTGAAAACGGCTGTGGCGCTGAAGTTGCCTGTGAATGTGGAGTTGGTGGCATGTGAAACCCGCATGTGGAGCATTCGTTTGTGTGGGATGCTCACCAAGCTTCATTTCAGTCCTAGGCACTCAAAGGGCACTAAGCATAGAGTGTGAAAACTGAGTTTCCTTGAGAGCTGCTTGGAAGCCTGATGGTGTGTGAAGTTAGTGAGCCAAATGGAGTTGTTCTCCCACAAGGACCACTCGGCTGATCCTTCTTCAATATGCCCTTCACCAACATGCAGTGTTTCCTTGATTGAATTAGCTCTCACACCAATATTTGCGTCTAGAGCCTTTGCATTGAGGGCTATCTGACAACGGCTGTGGCGCTGAAGTTGCCTGTGAATGTGGAGTTTGGTGGCATGTGAAACCCGCATGTGGAGCATTCGTTTGTGTGGGATGCTCTACCAGGTTCATTCCTAGATAATGCACTCAAAGGGCACTAAGCATAGAGTGTGAAAACTGAGTTTCCTTGAGAGCTGCTTGGAAGCCTGATGGTGTGTGAAGTTAGTGAGCCAAATGGAGTTGTTCTCCCACAAGAACCACTCGGCTGATCCTTCTTCAATATGCCCTTCACCAACATGCAGTGTTTCCTTGATTGAATTAGCTCTCACACCAATATTTGCGTCTAGAGCCTTTGCATTGAGGGCTATCTGAAAACGGCTGTGGCGCTGAAGTTGCCTGTGAATGTGGAGTTGGTGGCATGTGAAACCCGCATGTGGAGCATTCGTTTGTGTGGGATGCTCAGCAAGCTTCATTTCAGTCCTAGGCACTCAAAGGGCATTAAGCCTAGAGTGTGAAAACTGAGTTTCCTTGAGAGCTGCTTGGAAGCCTGATGGTGTGTGAAGTTAGTGAGCCAAATGGAGTTGTTCTCCCACAAGAACCACTCAGCTAATCCTTCTTCAATATGCCCCTTCACCAACATGCAGTGTTTCCTTGATTGAATTAGCTCTCACACCAATATTTGCGTCTAGAGCCTTTGCATTGAGGGCTATCTGAAAACGGCTGTGGCGCTGAAGTTGCCTGTGAATGTGGAGTTGGTGGCATGTGAAACCTGCATGTGGAGCATTCGTTTGTGTGGGATGCTCTACCAGGTTCATTCCTAGATAATGCACTCAAAGGGCACTAAGCATAGAGTGTGAAAACTGAGTTTCCTTGAGAGCTGCTTGGAAGCCTGATGGTGTGTGAAGTTAGTGAGCCAAATGGAGTTGTTCTCCCACAAGAACCACTCGGCTGATCCTTCTTCAATATGCCCTTCACCAACATGCAGTGTTTCCTTGATTGAATTAGCTCTCACACCAATATTTGCGTCTAGAGCCTTTGCATTGAGGGCTATCTGAAAATGGCTGTGGCGCTGAAGTTGCCTGTGAATGTGGAGTTGGTGGCATGTGAAACCCGCATGTGGAGCATTCGTTTGTGTGGGATGCTCTATGAGGTTCATTCCTAGATAATTCACTCAAAGGGCACTAAGCATAGAGTGTGAAAACTGAGTTTCCTTGAAAGCTGCTTGGAAGCCTGATGGTGTGTGAAGTTAGTGAGCCAAATGGAGTTGTTCTCCCACAAGAACCACTTGGCTAATCCTTCTTCAATATGCCCTTCACCAACATGCAGTGTTTCATTGATTGAATTAGCTCTCACACCAATATTTGCGTCTAGAGCCTTTGCATTGAGGGCTATCTGAAAACGGCTGTGGCGCTGAAGTTGCCTGTGAATGTGGAGTTGGTGGCATGTGAAACCCGCATGTGGAGCATTCGTTTGTGTGGGATCCTGTACCAGATTCATTCCTAGATAATGCACTCAAAGGGCACTAAGCATAGAGTGTGAAAACTGAGTTTCCATGAGAGCTGCTTGGAAGCCTGATGGTGTGTGAAGTTAGTGAGCCAAATGGAGTTGTTCTCCCACAAGAACCACTTGGCTAATCCTTCTTCAATATGCCCTTCACCAACATGCAGTGTTTCCTTGATTGAATTAGCTCTCACACCAATATTTGCGTCTAGAGCCTTTGCATTGAGGGCTATCTGAAAACGGCTGTGGCGCTGAAGTTGCCTGTGAATGTGGAGTTGGTGGCATGTGAAACCCGCATGTGGAGCATTCGTTTGTGTGGGATGCTCACAAAGCTTCATTTCAGTCCTAGGCACTCAAAGGGCACTAAGCATAGAGTGTGAAAACTGAGTTTCCTTGAGAGCTGCTTGGAAGCCTGATGGTGTGTGAAGTTAGTGAGCCAAATGGAGTTGTTCTCCCACAAGAACCACTCGGCTGATCCTTCTTCAATATGCCCTTCACCAACATGCAGTGTTTCCTTGATTGAATTAGCTCTCACATCAATATTTGCGTCTAGAGCCTTTGCATTGAGGGCTATCTGAAAACGGCTGTGGCGCTGAAGTTGCCTGTGAATGTGGAGTTGGTGGCATGTGAAACCCGCATGTGGAGCATTCGTTTGTGTGGGATGCTCACCAAGCTTCATTTCAGTCCTAGGCACTCAAAGGGCACTAAGCATAGAGTGTGAAAACTGAGTTTCCTTGAGAGCTGCTTGGAAACCTGATGGTGTGTGAAGTTAGTGAGCCAAATGGAGTTGTTCTCCCACAAGGACCACTCGGCTGATCCTTCTTCAATATGCCCTTCACCAACATGCAGTGTTTCCTTGATTGAATTAGCTCTCACATCAATATTTGCGTCTAGAGCCTTTGCATTGAGGGCTATCTGAAAACGGCTGTGGCGCTGAAGTTGCCTGTGAATGTGGAGTTGGTGGCATGTGAAACCCGCACGTGGAGCATTCTTTTGTGTGGGATGCTCTACCAGGTTCATTCCTAGATAATGCACTCAAAGGGCACTAAGCATAGAGTGTGAAAACTGAGTTTCCTTGAGAGCTGCTTGGAAGCCTGATGGTGTGTGAAGTTAGTGAACCAAATGGAGTTGTTCTCCCACAAGAACCACTCAGCTGATCCTTCTTCAATATGCCCTTCACCAACATGCAGTGTTTCCTTGATTGAATTAGCTCTCACACGAATATTTGCGTCTAGAGCCTTTGCATTGAGGGCTATCTGAAAATGGCTGTGGCGCTGAAGTTGCCTGTGAATGTGGAGTTGGTGGCATGTGAAACCTGCACGTGG